>NW_024058119.1:600000-900000 GCF_016432855.1 Salvelinus namaycush
ACACTATCCCTAGATAATCCAGTAATGAGAGAAACTGAATAGAATATTTAGGGCCCTATAACATCTCTATCTATATATAACATCTGTATCAAATCCCTTTTCTTTTCTTTTTTTAACCTAATTCCATTTTCTCCGTTTTTCCAGGTTTCACATTTGTCCCTGTTTTTCTGTTTTTCTCTCTAAATCACACTGTTAATAGAAAAACAACAATATTGGATGTTCTAAGTCCACAACAATACTTAAACTACATCAGGAGACCACTTTTGAAGTCTGAGAAAAATCTAAGAAATGTTCATTTTTGTGTGTAGATACCCTTTAATTCAAGTGGCACCAGCAAGAGCCTTGCTTGGTTAGTGGTGTCTCTGTAGCACACATGTGATTGCAGAGTTTGCTGAACAAATCACAACAGGATTGATGCAAATAATCATGATATCATTATACCAGGTAGGCATAGCCTACTTTGTAGTTAACATTTAATTGACAAGGTTTTTGGGAAAGCTTTTCCATCAACCAGAAGATGGTTGTCATTAGCATAATTGCTAACAGCTAAACATAGTGGTAGACAAATGCACTCAGACAGGGGCATTTCAGGGCTTTTTCCTCTTCAGAAAGTTGAAGGAAAATACAAATCACTCAGACTAATTTAGACGACTTGCAGGCAGTGGGTTCAGAATAACTATGACATAAAAATTAAAACTCTTAAATCTGTCACCTAATCCTCCCTAATGGGCAGGTCAGCCCTGGAGTAAAGTATTGGCTGTAAGAAGTAAGAGAAAACGTAACATCTGTTTTTTTATTTTTTATTACCTCTCATGACATTGCTTGCAAGAATAAACATTGTAATTAATCTTTTTCCAATCTGCGTTACCCACTCCAGTCAGCAGATGGCGATTTGAGTCTTTCAGGTGATGCTGCTTGCGTGACGTATAATCTAGTGGACGGAACTGGAGGCTTCTTCAACAGCGACAAAAGGCTTCTGATTCAACCAACGTGGTGATTTGCTAGCGAACCTAAAACCGAAACATTGAAGCGCTTTAGACCAATCTTGTGTATTTTACTCTTAGTGTTTAATTTGTCTACTCGTTCATTTAAACGTAATTTGCTTGTTAAATTAGCAAATGTGGTAAACTGATAATGCACTAGGCTAATCGACCGGAGCATGAGTTCACTAAGCTCGACGGAGAAAGAAGCGCTGATGAAAGGAGAGGAAGAAGCTTTCAGGATGAAAAAGGAGGAAGAGGAAGCTATCACATTGAAAGAAGAAGAGGATGATCTTACAGTGAAAGAGGAAGATGGGAAAGAGGTTGTCAGAGTGGAAGAGGAGTTAGAAGCTTTCAGAATCAAAAAGGAGGAAGATGCCATAACATTGAAAGAAGAGGAAGAACATTTTGGAGAAAAAGAGGAAGAGGAGGCTATCTCAATAAAAGAGGAGGAAGACGTTTTGGGAGTGAAAAAGGAGGAGACTGAAGATCAGATTACAACCAGTGAGTACTGTCTTAAAAACAGGGGCACTATGCAGTTCTTGAAATAATGTATTGTTTTAACGGGGCGTTCTACTTCAGTTCTACACATGAAAATGTTGTTCAGTACTGTAGGAATTGTTTAAGGGGCAATCTGCCATTGGTACATATGTTTTTTGGACTTCGATGTATTGAATTCTCATTCTCCATGTGGTCTACATTAAAGTTCACCTCATCTAATATAACAGGCTTTTAAAATCTACTTAAAATATCAAAGGGATGTTAAAGGCACCCATTTTTTGGAAATGACCCTATGCATTTGCAACACAAACAATATTTGACAAAATCATGATGAAAGTGGCCATTTTAGACATATTCATGCCTCTTGATTGTAATAGATGGTCATACGTTTATCAAAGGGATGCGAAAGGCACCCATTTAGTGGAACGACCCTTTAACATTTGCATTTTAGGCTGTTTAGAGAGATTAATGCCTCTTGTAAGACCCTATGATTATAATAGACGGTCGTAAGTTCACTATCTGTTTGATGTTCTCATTCACACAGGAGAGAGACATGACTATCGTGGATCCTCCGGGGAGCCTCAACAACATCCTGATGCTGACGAGTCAGAGAAGAGTCTCTCCACATCAGAACACCAGATGGTACAGCTTGGTCTGGTCTAGCATACAGCTTGCTCCGTCTGGGCTGTGTTTCTGTAAAACATTTCATGACAACAGTGGCTTCAGCATCCATAATGATATGTCTCTGTGTCCCCTCTTTATGGTTACCAGGACAACGCTAGCCCTTCCTCCCTCCCGGAGTCCCCGTGTCGTGCCTCTCCTGGTAGCGCCGTACTGCTGGGTATGAAGAGGTTGTCTGTGCTGCTGGTGGACTGCAGGAAAACAACGGGGCTGAGTGGAACTGTGAGAGGAGAAGAGAAGAAAGGATCAGATTTGACTCATCAAAGTAAGTGCTGTAGTTTAGTTTGAACAAATACAATAGATCTGCCCACTGGTATCTGTTACCAGGACAACCAGCAGAGTTCTGTTAGTTGACATGAAGATAGACTGGTATCTGTTACCAGGACAACCAGCAGAGTTCTGTTAGTTGACAGGAAGATAGACTGGTATCTGTTACCAGGACAACCAGCAGAGTTCTGTTAGTTGACATGAAGATAGACTGGTATCTGTTACCAGGACAACCAGCAGAGTTCTGTTAGTTGACAGGAAGATAGACTGGTATCTGTTTCCAGGACAACCAGCATAGTTCTGTTACTTGACAGGAAGATAGACTGGTGGATATGGATGTTATGAATATCATAACACTGAAAAAGGATTCTGCCAATGAAAAGAGAGAAACCAATAGACCATATAAAACCTTGATGAAAGTTAGCTTTAGAAAGTTAAAAGATGATCCAATGTAAGGTGCTTGTTTTACAAAAACTTTTCCTTAAAACATTATGGATGTTACATTGCCTGTCCCAGTCAACCCCCCTATCTTTATAAGACTGTAGAACAGGAAAACTAAACTCCAGACACTGGTAATTAATGAACTAATACTGGAGGAAAGCTGTGATCAGGCTGCCCACTCAAGAGAAAGCTTCAAACTGTAACCAGTGCCGTCAACCTTGTTCAGGTTGTCAGTCAACCTACCAGGGTAGTTACAAACAGTAGAGGAATGAAATCATCATGTTTTGATCATATCTTTACTAATGCTGCAGAAATGTGTTTTAAAGCAGTATCCAGATCCATCAGATGTAGTGATCACAATATAGTAGCCATGTCTAGGAAAACCACAGTTCCAAAGGCTGGGCCTAATATTGTGTAGAAGAGGTCATACAATTTTTTGTAGTGATTCCTATGTTGTTGATGTAAATAATATTTGTTGGTCCTTGGTGTGTAATGATGAGCAACCAGACGCTGCCCTTGACACATTTGAAAATGCTTATCCCAGTTACTAATAAGCATGCACCCATTAAGAAAATGACTGTAAAAACTGTTAAATCCACGTGGATTGATGAGGAATCAAAAAATGGTATAATGAAGAGGTAGGCAAAAGAGATGGCATATAGGTCTGTCTGTATAACTGATTGGCAAACGTATTGCAAATTGAGAAATCATGTGACTAAACTGAATAAAAAGAATAAGAACCTACACTATGAAACAAAGATAAATGACATGAAGAATGATTGTAAAAAGCTTTGGAGCATCTTCAATTAAATTTTGGGGGAAAAAATCAACAATGACATGTCACTGGTGTCTGACAACGTGGATGGAAAATTGAGGATAATAGCGGCCGATATTGCCACTCCTATTTGCCTTGTCTTTAATTTAAGCCTACTCGAAAGTGTGTGCCCTCAGGCCTGGAGGGAAGCTAAAGACATTCCACTACCCAAGAATAGTAAAGCTCCCTTTACTGGCTTAAATAGCCGACCAATCAGCCTATTACCAACCCTTACATTTTTGGAAAAAAATAGTTTGGCCAGATACAATGCTATTTTACAGTAAACACATTGAGACTTTCAGCTTATAGGGAAGGACATTCAATACGCACAGCACTTACAAATGACTGATTGGTTGAGAGAAATTGATGATGATAAAAATATTGTTTGGGCTGATTTGTTAGACTTCAGTGCGGCTTTTGACATTATCGATCATAGTCTGCTGCTGAAAAAAACGTATGGCCTTACACCCCCTGCTATTTTGTGGATAAAGAGTTTAAAAAAAAAAGCTAACCTTTATTTAACTAGGCAAGTTGGTTAAGTACAAATTCTTATTTACAATGACAGCCTAGGACTGCCTTGTTCAGGGGCAGAACGACAGATGTTTACCTTGTCAGCTCGGGGATTTGATCCAGCAACCTTTTGGTTACTGGCCTAACTCTTTAACCACTAGGCTACCTGCCGCCCCAGAGCTACCTGTCTAACAGAACACAGAGAGTGTTCTTTAATGGAAGCCTGTACAACAAAATCAAGGTAGAATCAGGAATTCCACAGGGCAGCTGTTTGGCACCTACTTTTTCAATCTTTACCAACGACATTTGAGTAAAGCCAGTGTGTCTATGTATGCGGATGACGCAACACTGTACACGTCAGCTACCACAGCAACTGAAATGACAGCAACACTTAACAAAGAGCTGCAATTAGTTTCAGAATGGGTGGCAAGGAATAAGTTTGTCCTAAATATTTCAGATTACCTTAAATTACATGGCCTACTATGCTAATTCTGTAGCGGTATTGTTAGAGCGGGGTAAAGATAAAGATTTTGTTGGGGCGCCAGGCAGGTATTAACCCTAGTTATTAAAGTTAGTTATTATGTATTACAACATTTTAATTTATATTATTAAATATTATTAAAACCGAAAGGATAAGAGTAGAATAGATAGAGTAGCGCTTCCAGACATATTCTAAACATGATGGAGTCATAAAGGAGGACTTTAGCATCTAATGATGAAACAATATGGAGTCTTAAAGGAGGACTGTAGCATCTGATGATGAAACATTATGGAGTCTTAAAGGAGGACTGTAGCATCTAATGATGAAACATGATGGAGTCTTAAAGGAGGACTGTAACATCTAATGATGAAACATCATGGAGTCTTAATGGAGGACTGTAGCATCTGATGATGAAACATTATGGAGTGTTTTTACGGCTAGGGGTTCCGCTAGCGGAATGTTTCGACAACATCCGGTGAAACTGCAGAGCGCGAAATTCGAAAAAATTATTAGAACATTTTAGCTTTCATGCAATCACAATTGCAATACTCCAAAATACAGCTTAACTTCTTGTTAATCTAGCCACAGTGTCAGATTTCAAAAAGGCTTTACGGCGAATGCAAACCATGCTATTATCTGAGGACAGCACCCCATCAAACAAACACAGACAATCATATTTCATTCCGCCAGGCACTACACTGTGTCTTCACCAGACAGGACTGTTTCGTCACTTCCTGTTGAATTTGCAGACGTGTTGCTGTGCGTTTTGCTGCCAACTTTACGTTTTGTTTTTGTTTTTTCTTTTTAATTACCGTTTATACTTTTAGTTTTTCCATCGCAACTTTTTTCCCTCATTCAACTTTTTCACTCCGGACGCTTTATCTGGACATGGTTCGTCAGCACCTTCAACAGCCGAAGCTAAGTAGTAACATTAACATGATGTCTTCTAATTGCAGTCGCTGTACTCATAATATACAGGAGAACGATCGCCTTACGGCGAGAATAGCTGTGCTGCAAGCCCAGCTTCAGACGCAATCGTTAGGCAAGGGTAATTTCAGTGTAGGAAAGGAAGAAACAGCGTCTGTGCCACCAGTAAGTACAGATACTAACGTTAGTATAAATCCCCCCGCACAGTCCCCGCAGCCGGACAACTTTCTCATGGCTTCTGGAGGGAAATGCTGTAGGAATGCTCAACTGGTGTCGCTCATTCAGCCGACAGAAACTTTCAACCGGTTTTCCCCATTATGTAGCGAGTCTGAGGCTGAGTCTTCTCTTGTCTCTACTCCTCCCGCTACGGGGTCTGAGACGCCGAAGGCTCCAACCATTAGCTCTGACAAATTGAAAACCCTAGTCATTGGCGACTCCATTACCCGCAGTATTAGACTTAAAACGAATCACCCAGCGATCATACACTGTTTACCAGGGGGCAGGGCTACCGACGTTAAGGCTAATCTAAAGATGGTGCTGGCTAAAGCTAAATCTGGCGAGTGTAGAGAGTATAGAGATATTGTTATCCACGTCGGCACCAACGATGTTAGGATGAAACAGTCAGAGGTCACCAAGTGCAACATAGCTTCAGCGTGTAAATCAGCTAGAAAGATGTGTCGGCATCGAGTAATTGTCTCTGGCCCTCTCCCAGTTAGGGGGAGTGATGAGCTCTACAGCAGAGTCTCAGCACTCAATCGCTGGTTGAAAACTGTTTTCTTCCCCTCCCAAAAGATAGAATTTGTAGATAATTGGCCCTCTTTCTGGGACTCACCCACAAACAGGACCAAGCCTGACCTGCTGAGGAGTGACGGACTCCATCCTAGCTGGAGGGGTGCTCTCATCTTATCTACCAACATAGACAGGGCTCTAACTCCTTTAGCCCCACAATGAAATAGGGTGCAGGCCAGGCAGCAGGCTGTTAGCCAACCTGCCAGCTTAGTGGAGTCTGCCAATAGCACAGTCAGTGTAGTCAGCTCAGCCATACCCATACCCATTGAGACTGTGTCTGTGCCTCGACCTAGGTTGGGCAAAACTAAACATGGCGGTGTTCGCCTTAGCAATCTTATTAGGATAAAGACCTCCTCCATTCCTGCCATTATTGAAAGAGATCATGATACCTCACATCTCAAAATAGGGTTACTTAATGTTAGATCCCTCACTTCAAAGGCAGTCATAGTAAATGAACTAATCACTGATCATAATCTTGATGTGATTGGCCTGACTGAAACATGGCTTAAGCCTGATGAATTTACTGTGTTAAATGAGGCCTCACCTCCTGGTTACACTAGTGACCATATCCCCCGTGCATCCCGCAAAGGCGGAGGTGTTGCTAACATTTATGATAGCAAATTTCAATTTACAAAAAAAAAAATGACGTTTTTGTCTTTTGAGCTTCTAGTCATGAAATCTATGCAGCCTACTCAATCACTTTTTATAGCTACTGTTTACAGGCCTCCTGGGCCATATACAGCGTTCCTCTCTGAGTTCCCTGAATTCCTATCAGACCTTGTAGTCATAGCAGATCATATTCTAATTTTTGGTGATTTTAATATTCATATGGAGAAGTCCACAGACCCACTCCAAAAGTCTTTCGGAGCCATCATCGACTCAGTGGGTTTTGTCCAACATGTCTCTGGACCTACTCACTGCCACAGTCATACTCTGGACCTAGTTTTGTCCCATGGAATAAATGTTGTAGATCTTAATGTTTTTCCTCATAATCCTGGACTATCGGACCACCATTTTATTACGTTTGCAATCGCAACAAATAATCTGCTCAGACCCCAACCAAGGAGCATCAAAAGTCGTGCTATAAATTCTCAGACAACACAAAAATTCCTTGATGCCCTTCCAGACTCCTTCTGCCTACCCAAGGACGTCGGAGGACAAAAATCAGTTAACCACTTAACTGAGGAACTCAATTTAACCTTGCGCAATACCCTAGATGCAGTTGCACCCCTAAAAACGAAAAACATTTGTCATAAGAAACTAGCTCCCTGGTATACAGAAAATACCCGAGCTTTGAAGCAAGCTTCCAGGAAATTGGAACGGAAATGGCGCCACACCAAACTGGAAGTCTTCCGACTAGCTTGGAAAGACAGTACCGTGCAGTACCGAAGAGCCCTCACTGCTGCTCGATCATCCTACTTTTCCAACTTAATCGAGGAAAATAAGAACAATCCAAAATTTCTTTTTGATACTGTTGCAAAGCTAACTAAAAAGCAGCATTCCCCAAGAGAGGATGGCTTTCACTTCAGCAGTAATAAATTCATGAACTTCTTTGAGGAAAAGATCATGACCATTAGAAATCAAATTACGGACTCCTCTTTGGATCTGCGTATTCCTCCAGGGTTTAGCTGTCCTGGATCTGCACAGCTCTGCCAGGGCCTGGGATCGGGAGAGACACTTAAGTGTTTTAGTACTATATCTCTTGACACAATGATGAAAATAATCATGGCCTCTAAACCTTCAAGCTGCATACTGGATCCTATTCCTACTAAACTGCTGAAAGAGCTGCTTCCTGTGCTTGGCCCTCCTATGTTGAACATAATAAACAGCTCTCTATCCACCGGATGTGTACCAAACTCACTAAAAGTGGCAGTGATAAAGCCTCTCTTGAAAAAGCCAAACCTTGACCCGGAAAATATAAAAAACTATCGGCCTATATCGAATCTTCCATTCCTCTCAAAAATTTTAGAAAAAGCTGTTGCGCAGCAACTCACTGCCTTTCTGAAGACAAACAATGTATACGAAATGCTTCAGTCTGGTTTTAGACCCCATCATAGCACTGAGACTGCACTTGTGAAGGTGGTAAATGACCTTTTAATGGCGTCAGACCGAGGCTCTGCATCTGTCCTCGTGCTACTAGACCTTAGTGCTGCCTTTGACACCATCGATCACCACATTCTTTTGGAGAGACTGGAAACCCAAATTGGTCTACACGGACAAGTTCTGGCCTGGTTTAGATCTTACCTGTCGGAAAGATATCAGTTTGTCTCTGTGAATGGTTTGTCCTCTGACAAATCAACTGTGCATTTCGGTGTTCCTCAAGGTTCCGTTTTAGGACCACTATTGTTTTCACTATATATTTTACCTCTTGGGGATGTTATTCGAAAACATAATGTTAACTTTCACTGCTATGCGGATGACACACAGCTGTACATTTCAATGAAACATGGTGAAGCCCCAAAATTGCCCTCGCTAGAAGCCTGTGTTTCAGACATAAGGAAGTGGATGGCTGAAAACTTTCTACTTTTAAACTCGGACAAAACAGAGATGCTTGTTCTAGGTCCCAAGAAACAAAGAGATCTTCTGTTAAATCTGACAATTCATCTTGATGGTTGTAAAGTCGTCTCAAATAAAACTGAAGGACCTCGGCGTTACTCTTGACCCTGATCTCTCTTTTGACGAACATATCAAGACTGTTTCAAGGACAGCTTTTTTCCATCTACGTAACATTGCAAAAATCAGAAATTTTCTGTCCAAAAATGATGCAGAAAAATTAATCCATGCATTTGTTACTTCTAGGTTAGACTACTGCAATGCTCTACTTTCCGGCTACCCGGATAAAGCACTAAATAAACTTCAGTTAGTGCTAAATACGGCTGCTAGAATCCTGACTAGAACCAAGAAATTTGATCATATTACTCCAGTGCTAGCTTCCCTACACTGGCTTCCTGTTAAGGCAAGGGCTGATTTCAAGGTTTTACTGTTAACCTATAAAGCGTTACATGGGCTTGCTCCTACCTATCTTTCCGAGTTGGTCCTGCCGTACATACCAATACGTACGCTACGGTCACAAGACGCAGGCCTCCTAATTGTCGTTTGAATTTCTAAGCAAACAGCTGGAGGCAGGGCTTTCTCCTATAGATCTCCATTTTTATGGAATGGTCTGCCTACCCATGTGAGAGACGCAGACTCGGTCTCAACCTTTAAGTCTTTACTGAAGACTTATCTCTTCAGTAGGTCATATGATTGAGTGTAGTCTGGCCCAGGAGTGTGAAGGTGAACGGAAAGGCTCTGGAGCAACGAACCGCCCTTGCTGTCTCTGCCTGGCCGGTTCCCCTCTCTCCACTGGGATTCTCTACCTCTAACCCTATTACAGGGGCTGAGTCACTGGCTTACTGGTGCTCTTTTATGCCGTCCCTAGGAGGGATGCGTCACTTGAGTGGGTTGAGTTACTGACGTGATCTTCCTGTCTGGGTTGGCGCCCCCCCTTGGTTTGTGCTGTGGTGGAGATCTTTGTTGGCTATACTCGGCCTTGTCTCAGGATTATAAGTTGGTGGTTGAAGATATCCCTCCAGTGGTGCGGGGGCTGTGCTTTGGCAAAGTGGGTGGGGTTATATCCTTCCTATTTGGCCCTGTCCGGGGGTTTCTTCGGATGGGGCCACAGTGTCTCCTGACCGCTCCTGTCTCAGCCTCCAGTATTTATGCTGCAGTAGTTTGTGTCGGGGGGCTAGGGTCAGTTGGTTATACCTGGAGTACTTCTCCTGTCTTATCCAGTGTCCTGTGTGAATTTAAGTATGCTTTCTCTAATTCTCTCCTTCTCTCTTTCTTTCTCTCTCTCGGAGGACCTGAGCCCTAGGACCATACGTCAGGACTACCGGGCATGACGACTCCCTGCTGCCCCCAGTCCGCCTGGCCTTGCTGCTATTCCAGTTTCAACGGTTCTGCCTGCGGTTACGGAACCCCTACCTGTCCCAGACCTGCTGTTTTCAACTCTTAATGATCGGCTATGAAAAGCCAACTGAATATTATTCATGATTATTATTTGCCCATGCTTGTCACTTATGAACATTTTTGAACATCTTGGCATAGTTCTGTTATAATCTCCACCCGGCACAGCCAGAAGAGGACTGGCCACCCCTCATAGCCTGGTTCCTCTCTAGGTTTCTTCCTAGGTTTTGGCCTTTCTAGGGAGTTTTTCCTAGCCACCGTGCTTCTGCACCTGCATTCTAGCTGTTTGGGGTTTTAGGCTGGGTCTCTGTACAGCACTTCGAGATATTAGCTGATGTACGAAGGGCTATATAAAATAAACTTGATTGATTGATTGACTACACAAAACTCAGAAATAACAAAATAATTCATGCCTTACCTTTGAATATCTTCTTCTGTTGGCACTCCAATATGTCATCATAAACATCATAAATGGTCCTTTTGTTCGATTAATTACATCGTTATATCTCCAAAATGTCCATTTATTTGGCGCGTTTGATCCAGAAAAACACCGGTTTGAACTGGCGCCTCATGACTTCAAAATATCTAATAAGTTACCTGTAATCTTGATCCAAACATTTCAAATAAGTTTCCTAATAAAACTTTAGGTATTTTTTAACATAAATAATTGATCAAATTTAAGACAGGATAAACTGTGTTCAATAGAGGATAAAAACAAAGTGGCGCGAGCTTTCAGTGCGCGCGCCCCAACCACAACAGTACACTACACTCGACCCTCGTTCTGAACTGCCCTACTTCTTAATTACATAACGGAAAAACATCAACCAATTTCTAAAGACTGTTGACATCCAGTGGAAGCGATAGGAACTGCAAGCAAGTGCCTTAGAAATCTAGATTCCCATAGAAATCCCATTGAAAGGCTGTTTATCATGTGGAGGTTTCATTTGGGTCTCTATTTAAAAACACACACTGTCTTTGGCAGGAAAAAGACCAGACTCAGAGGAACCAGAGCCAGGGACGTCCAAACCAGCAAGACGACACCAGTGCTCCCACTGTGGAAAGGGTTGTGACTGGGTATGGGACCTGAAACAACATGAGATAATACGCACAGGGGAGAAGCCTTACCACTGCTCACAGTGTGGAAAGAGTTATTACCAGAAAGGAAACCTGAAACCTCATGAGAGAATACACACAGGGGAGATGCCATACCACTGCTCACATTGTGGAAAGAGTTTTAAGCTTTTAGGAAACCTGAAAGCTCATGAGAGAATACACACAGGGGAGAAGCCATACCACTGCTCCCGGTGTGGAAAGAGTTTTAACTGGTTAGGTGCCCTGAAACAACGTGAGAGAATACACACAGGGGAGAAGCATTACCACTGCTCACAGTGTGGAAAGAGTTTTAATGATTTAGGGAACCTGAAACGACATGAGAGAATACACACAGGGGAGAAGCATTACCACTGCTCCCAGTGTGCAATGAGTTTCAACCAGAAAGAACACCTGAACCAACACGAGAAAATACACACAAGGGAGAAGCCTTACCACTGCTCACAGTGTGGAAAGAGTTTTAACGATTTACGGAACCTGAAACGACATGAGAGAATACACACAGGGGAGAAGCCTTACCACTGCTCCCAGTGTGGTAAGAGTTTTAATGATTTACGGAACTTGAAACGACATGAGAGAATACACACAGGGGAGAAGCCTTTTCACTGCCCCCAGTGTGGAATGAGGTTCAACCAGAAAGAACACCTGAAAAAACATGAGAGAATACACACAGGGGAGAAGCCTTTTCACTGCTCCCAGTGTGGAAAGTGTTTTAACCTGTTAGGGGACCTGAAACAACATGAGAGAATAGACACAGGGGAGAAGCATTACCACTGCCCAGTGTGGAAGGTGTTTCAACCAGTCAGTGAATCTGAAACGGCATGAGAGAATACACACAGTGGAGAAGCCTTACTATTGCTCCCAGTGTGGAATGAGTTTCAACCAGAAAGACCACCTGAAAAAACATGAGAGAATACACACAGGGGAGAAGCCTTTTCACTGCTCACAGTGTGGAAAGTGTTTTAACCTGTTAGGGGACCTGAAACAACACGAGAAAATACACACAAGGGAGAAGAGTTTTAACCAGAAATGCTACCTGAAAAAACATGAGAGAATATACACAGGGGAGAAGCCTTTTCACTGCTCCCAGTGTGGAAAGTGTTTTAACCAGTTGGGGGACCTAAAATGACATGACAGAATACACACAGGGGAGAAGCCTTACCAATGGTCTTTATCCAATGTTGGCCTGGGTAGGTTGTGCACTTGGGACATTTTTAAATGTTTGTACCTCTCCCTTTTTTAACTGTTTTCTTGTACATATTGTCTAAGACGTCAGACTGACAGTGCACTTTTCTGTGGTTGTACATTGTATGTGTCCATTTGCCATATAGTTACTTATACCTACAAAACTCTATTTAGGTAGACTTAAAATCTGACTTACAAACTGGTTTTAACCAGTTACATAACCTGAAAACACATGAGCTTATACACAAGTGGTGAAGCCTTACCACTGCTCCCAGTGTGGAAAGGGTTTTAACCTGAAGCATTACCACTGCTCCCAGGGTGCAAAGGTTGATTTGTGAATATTGATATTTCACATCACATTGACTTAAAATTCATCAGAGAACATACACAGTGCTCCCGTTGTCTTATATTGTTGACTTGTAATGATTACCTGTTTTTACCACATGACATTGAATTGTACAAAGTATACTAAAACATATATCTGTATGTTTTTATTAGAAGACATGAAGTGAATATGGAGTTTGTCAGTTTGAATATAGAGTAGATCAGATTCCATGTGTTTAAATGGTCCTTTTTAAAACTCTGACTGTGTGTTTATCTGGGTGTGTCTTTCCTCCAGCACTACAGATAATACAGTGATATTTGGATGTGATGCATTTGTTCCATTGTTGACATTTGCAATGTTGGTCCACTGATGATTTAATGAAATTAAAATGTTCAGAGACTCTGTAATGGAAAATGTTAATTGTATGTGTCCACATAACTGAGTATGTGACTAACCTTGTGAAACTGTCCTATTATAATCTCCTGTTCCTGGGAGTATCATCCTGCGTTGCAAACCAGCTGCACCTGCGTCCTTGTATGAATAAAATCCCTCCCAGGAACAGGAAACTATAAAGATATGTGCTCGTCTCCCAATGCTTCAGGAATTCAAACCGTCTCCACTTCGCTGTGTAACTAGTGTATAAGAGGTTAAACAAAGATTCTGGTGTGACTCTGATGTGGATGATGTTATAAATATTTGTTGGTCTGATTTGATTAATGAGGAGCATCCAGACACTTGCACTTGATGAATTTATGAAATTGCTTCTTCCAATTATTGATAAACATGTACCTGTTAAGAAAATGACTGATAGAACTGTTAAGGCTCCGTGGATTGGATTGATGAGGAATTAAAAAACTGTATGTTTGAAAGAGTTGGGGCAAAAGGAGTGGCTAATAAGTCTGGCTGGCTTACGTACTGCAAATTGAGAAATGATGTGACCAAACTCAACAAAAATAATAAACTTTATTATGAAGCCAAGATCAATGATATAAAGAATGATGGAAACAAACTTGTAAAAAAACATAATGAAAGAAAAGCAGTTCAAGTATTGAATGTTGTAAAGTTATTGTGGGAGAGGTGGAAAAATTGTTATCAATCAATAATGACAAACGTCCTGGCATTGACAACTGAGATGGAAAGCTACTGAGGACAGTAGCTGACTCTATAGCCACTCCTATCTATCATATTTTTAATATGAGCCTAGAGGAAAGTCTTTGTCCTCAGGCCTGGAGGGAAGCCAAAGTAATTCCACTACCCAAGAGTGGTAAAGCGGCCTTTACTGGTTCTAACAGCAGACCTTTGATCTTGTTGCCTGCTCTTAGCAAACTGTTGGAAAAAATTTTGTTTGACCAAATACAATGCTATTTCTCTGTAAACAAATTAACAACAGACTTTCAGCATGCTTATAGAGAAGGGCACTCAACATGTGCTGACTGACACAAATGACGGATGATTGGTTGAGAGAAATTGATAACAAGAAGATTGTGGGAGCTCTATTGTTAGATTTCAGTGCAGCCTTTGATATTATTGACCATAACCTGTTGTTTAACTTCTTGCCACTATAGGGGGTGCTGTTTCGCATTAGCATAATTTGCTCTACAGATTAAACGGCTTCCTACTCAATTCTTGCTCGTACAATATGCATATTATTATTATTATTGGATAGAAAACACTCTCTAGTTTCTATAGCCGTTGGAATTTTGTCTCTGAGTGAAACAGAACTCAATCTACAGCACTTTTCATGATAGGGAGTCAGATTTCAGACATCTTGGCCCCTGATCTGGAGTCAGTTTAAAGGTCCGTGTAAATGCTATGGAGAAACAGACACTTCTTACGTCTTCCCCTGGATGTCAGTACGTGATGACGCTTTGAATGGAGTCGATTGCGCAATCAGGGGCTGTATAAAACAGCAAATACCGGAAGTAGCTTCCCTTTGCTGCCTGCGCCTGGCGCACGAAGGATGTCGGACTCGCCTCCTTCCAAGCTTTTGTTTAGCCAGTAATATTTCTCTGGTCATGTTTTTACTCGTTAGAGGTGTTAAAAACATCATAAGGTAGTTAATTTAAACCGTTTTATAGCAATTTATATCCGTTTAGTGCGATTTTGAGGCATTTATTTCTGAGACACTTTGAACCGCTGGGCACGTTTCCAGTTCATGCCGAACGTTAGTGGGCATTTCCACATGGCAAGAGGACAGCTTTCGACCAAAAGACGATTAGACCCAAGAAAGGATTCTTTGCCCAAGATTCTGATGGAAGAACAGCTCACAGTAAGAACAATTTATGATGATAAATCGTGTTTCTGTCGAAAAATGTTAAACGCTTATGCCGCCATTTTGTTTTGTATAGCTTCGCTTGGCGCAACCTGTATTGAAAAGTAAGGATAATTTAAAAAATGTAAATCAGCGATTGCATTAAGAACTAATTTGTCTTTCGATTCCTGTCAACCCTGTATTTTTTAGTCAAGTATATGATTAGCTTTTGATTAAACTAGATCACTCAAAGATGGCGACCGACATTTCCAGGCTTGTTTTGCTACTATTTTCATTGTATAACCACGTTTTTTTATGGCTAAATATGCACATTTTCGAACAAACTCTATATGTATGTTGTAATATGATGTTACAGGAGTGTCATCGGAAGAATTCTGAGAAGGTTAGTGAAAAAATTAATATATTTTGGCGATGATAACGATATCGCTCTCTTTGGCTTGAATTCATGCTGGGGTAACGTTTGCATATGTGGTATGCTAATATAACGATTTATTGTGTTTTCGCCGTAAAACACTTAGAAAATCTGAAATGTTGTCTGAATTCACAAGATCTGTGTCTTTCCATTGCTATGTGCTGTGTATTTTTAAGAAATGTTTTATGATGAGTAAATTGGTAATACAAGTTGCTCTCTGTAGTAATTCTAGTCGCTTTGGTGAGATTTGTGATGGTGGCTGCAATGGCAAACTATGATTTATACCTGAAATATGCACATTTTTCTAACAAAACCTATCCTATACCATAAATATGTTATCAGACTGTCATCTGATGAGGTTTTTTCTTGGTTAGTGGCTATCAATATCTTAGTTTAGCCGAATTGGTGATAGCTACTGGTGGAGAGAAAAAATGGTGGACAAAGAAAAATGGTGTCTTTTGCTAACGTGTTTAGCTAATAGATTTACATATTGTGTCTTCCCTGTAAAACATTTAAAAAATGTGAAATGGTGGCTTTATTCACAAGATCTGTATCTTTCATTAGGTGTCTTGGACTTGTGATTTAATGATATTTAGATGCTACTATTTAATTGTGACGCTATGCTAGCGATGCTAATCAGTGTGGGGGGGGGGGGGTGGGGGGTGATCCCGGATCCGGGGTTGAGGCTCGTTAGAGGTTAAGAATGTCTGTGCTATGGCTTTTCAACCTCTGCCATATCGTGGATTCAGAGCTATCTATCTACTAGAACTCAAACGGTTTTTAATGGAAGCTTCTCTAATGTCAAACATGTAAAGTGTGGTGTACTGCAGGGCAGCTCTCTAGGCCCTCTACTCTTTTCTATTTTTACCAATGACCTGCCACTGGCATTAAACAAAGCATGTGTGTCCATGTATGCTGATGATTCAACCATATAAGCATCAGCAACCACAGCTAATGAAGTCACTGAAACACTTAACAAAGAGTTGCAGTCTGTTTTGGAATGGGTGGCCAGTAATAAACTGGTCCTGAACATCTCTAAAACTAAGAGCATTGTATTTGGTACAAATCATTCCTTAAGTTCTAGACCTCAGCTGAATCTGGTAATGAATTGTGTGACTGTTGAACAAGTTGAGGAGACTAAATTACTTGGCATTACCTTAGATTGTAAACTGTCATGGTCAAAACATATAGATTCAATGGTTGTGAAGATGGGGAGAGGTCTAGCCATAATAAAGAGATGCTCTGCTTTTTTGACACCACACTCCAAAAAGCAAGTTCTGCAGGCTCTAGTTTTGTCTAATCTTGATTATTGTCCAGTCGTGTGGTCCAGTGCTGCAAGGAAAGCTGCAGCTGGCCCAGAACAGAGCGGCACATTTTGTTCTTAATTGTAATCAGAGGGCTTATAAAAAATACTATGCATGCCAGTCTCTTTTGGCTAAGAGTTGAGGAGAGAATGACTGCATCACTTCTTTTTATAAGAAACATGAATGTGTTGAAAATCCCAAATTGTTTGCGTAGTCTGTAAGGGAATTCTGCCCTATGTGCACACAAGAGACCACAGGAAAACTTATTTGATCAGAGGTTAGTTTGTTTAATAAGGATTGGAACCCGGAGTTTACACATACAGCAATTTGCAAGCAAGACAATCAGTTCAAAAGATGGTGTTTTCCTTTTTTATCCCCTACTGAGGATCACCCCGCCCAGGGTGATGTCCCTTAACTTTAATACCATATAAGCTCATAATTAATAGTTGCTAATACAAAGATGTCTCTGCTAGGCGGAGTTCAGCTTATTGCGTTATTGGCAGTTAGTTTCCCAATCACTCTTCCCCTTATTGCTATCATGTCAGACTGGAAGTAAGACTGGAACATAGTATCAACAGGAACTCTTAGTTCCCTTTATCCATATGTTACCTAAAATATAGTTTCAACACATAGACATCTGACTTTGTACAGTTGACCTTTTCATTCACTAGCAAGGTGTCAACCACTGATTCTTAATCTCAAGCTAAAGCAACACATGTATCATTGTACTTTTGTCATCACAGGTGTTCCTATAATGTACAGATATCATCAAAGTTCTTACAAGTCAACTTACACACAGCTCTGACACACACACTTATCCCACCAGACATGCCACCGGGGGTCTTTTCACAGTCCCCAAGTTTCCAGAACAAATTCAAGAAAGCGTACAGTATTATATAGGGCCCTTATTGCATGGAACTTCCTTCCATCTCATATTGCTCAAATAAACAGCAAACCTGGTTTCAAAAAACAGACCAAGCAACACCTCGCGGCACAACGCCTCTCCCCTATTTGACCTAGGTAGTTTGTGTGTATGCATTGATATGTAGGCTACATGTGCCTTTTACAAAATGTATGTAGTTCTGTCCTTGAGCTGTTCTTGTCTATTGATGTGCTGTATTATGTCATGTTTTGTGTGGACCCCAGGAAGAGTAGCTGCTGCTTTTGCAACAGCTAATGGGGATCCTAATAAAATACCAAACTCTGTTATTCTCTCTGAGCTCAGAAATAAAGAATCTTGGTTTGACTTGGACTCCAGCAGATCCTTATTTTATAATATCCACCACAACTCTCCCACGGATTGCTGTTTATCATTGTCTCAATGAAGACTTCCTCATTCCACTTTCCTGGGGTCATTTACAAGCCTCCCACTGGTTGAATAAACGTTGTTTCCACGTCAAATTAAAAACATCTTTACATTGATGAACCTTCACTATCTTCATCCCTAAACTAGTAACATTAACTATTGTCTATTGTTATTCTCAGTAACCTTCCGGGCCATATGAAATCCTAGCTAAATACAATGTTAGCGCCAGTTTTCATGTCTTTGGTTATGCAAACGTTTATTTATTTAATTATATTTCTCATTGAGATTAATATTTTTTTAATTCTGTATGGGTCACGCATTGCTTTGGTCATATGTTCCCTTATGGGTCAATGATTTTAATTAGAATATAGCAATTATGCTCTCTCCTCAATCACTTACAGTTTCTTTGGAAAGTATTCAGACCCCTTGACTTTTTCCCATTTTGTTATGTTACAGCCTTATTAAAAAATGTATTAAATTAAACAATTTCCTCAGCAATCTGCACACAATACCCCATAATGACAAAGCGAAAACAAGGTTTTTATACATTTTTGCAAATGTTTTAAACACAAATGATTTACATAAGTATTCAGACCCTTTGCTATATGAGACTCATAATTGAGCTCAGGTGCATCCTGTTTCCATTGATCATCCTTGAGATGTTTCTACAACTAGAATGGAGTCCACCTGTGGTAAATTCAATTGATTGGACATGATTTGGAAAGGCACACACCTGTCTATATAAGGTCCCACAGTTGACAGTGCAGATCAAAGCAAAAACCTAGCCATGAGGTTGAAGGAACTGTCCGTACAGCTCCGAGACAGGATTGTGTTGAGGCACAGATCTGGGGAAGGGTACCAAAACATTTCTGCAGCATTGAAGGCCCCTGATTTAGCCCCCTGCAGTAAAAGGTTATTCATGGAGTAAAATTATCTGTTTAAGTCATTAGTAAAGGGCACATCGTTAAGAATACAGTTATCTTTTTTTGTTGTTATGTGGTCTATATCCTGCCAATAATTTATTCCTTCATAAACAGAAAACATATGTGTACCTCAACACAACATGTGTTCAAGGGCCCCTCTAGGTTCACAATCTCTTGACCATTAAATCTGGATAACTGACAAATATTTTTTAAAGGGTAAAAGTGATCTGTTTAGGTCGTCAGTAAAGGAAGCATAGTTAAAGAGTACAATGAACCTTTCGAAGAGGAGGGTGTGAGGCCTCTGGGGCTTGTTTTGGTGGGGTTGACTGAGACATCCCTCGGACACTCTTTTATGGGGGGTAAGATGTATCTGTTTAGGTCATCAGTAAAGGGGACATCTTAATATTACAATGACCCTTTCAAAGACAGAGACATCCCCCGGACATCTCCCCTATAACTATTTTTGAAAGGGTAAAAGTGATCTGTTTAGGTCGTTAGTAAAACATATGTTTTAAAGACACCTGGGGGTCCAGGTTGTTAGTTATTTTGTGTACATATAGTTCCCCTGTGTGTAAGAGCCCCCCTAGATTCACAACTTCTTGACCCTTAACATTCCCAGCCAAGGAGAGACAGAGGGAGAGAAAGAGAGAGAGATTTAAATTCTTTGAAGGTAAATTACATTTTATTTCAAACCTTTTATTTTATTCAAAAACGTTAGTACAGTCATTTAAACATACATATTACAATTATTAAAGTTTACTATGTCATATTAAATACTAAATTATGTCACTAATGTTAAATTACTAAAGAACTTTATATAAATCACACATGTTGTTATTATTACATGTAGAAACACCACGTGACAACAACATGGTAGAAACCCCACATAACAACAACATGGTAGCAACACAACATAACAACAACATGGTAGCAACACCACATAACAACAACATGGTAGCAACACCACATAACAACAACATGGTAGCAACACCACATAACAACAACATGGTAGCAACACAACATGACAACAACATGGTAGCAACACCACATAACAACAACATGGCAGCAACATAACAACAACATGGTAGCAACACAACATGGCAGCAACATGGTAGCAACACCACATAACAACAACATGGTAGCAACACCACATGACAACAACATGGTAGCAACACCACATGACAACAACATGGTAGCAACACAACATGGTAGCAACACCACATGACAACAACATGGTAGCAACACAACATGACAACAACATGGCAGCAACACAACATGACAACAACATGGTAGCAACACAACATGGTAGCAACACAACATGGCAACAACATGGTAGCAACACCACATGACAACAACATGGTAGCAACACCACATGACAACAACATGGTAGCAACACCACATGGTAGCAACACAACATGACAACAACATGGTAGCAACACCACATGGTAGCAACACAACATGACAACAACATGGTAGCAACACCACATGGTAGCAACACAACATGGCAACAACATGGTAGCAACACCACATGACAACAACATGGTAGCAACACCACATGACAACAACATGGTAGCAACACCACATGGTAGCAACACAACATGGCAACATGGCAGCAGCACAACATGGTAGCAACACAACATGGTAGCAACACCACATGACAACAACATGGTAGCAGCACAACATGGTAGCAGCACCACATGACAACAACATGGTAGCAACACAACATGGCAGCAACTCAAAAGAGGAGCGACCCAGGGATGTGTGTGCTTTGGGGACCTTTAACAGAATGTGACTGGCAGAACTGGTGTTGTATGTGGAGGATGAGGGCTGCAGTAGATATCTTAGATAGGGGTAAATGAGGCCTAAGAGGGTTTTATAAATAAGCATTAAACCAGTGGGTCTTGCGACTGGTATACAGAGATGACCAGTTTACAGAGGAGTATAGAGTGCAGTGAGGTGTCCTATAAGGAGCATTGGTGGCAAATCTGATGGCCGAATCGTAAAGAACATCTTGCCGCCCAATGTATCCTACCATGACTATATCCAACCCAACTACATGTGTTTCCACTATCATGTATCCTACCATGACTATATCCAACCCTACTCCATGTGTTGCCACTATCATGTATTCTACCATGACTATATCCAACCCTACTCCATGTGTTGCCACTATCATGTATACTACTTGGCTGAAGCTTTGATCCAGTGGAAGAAGTATTGAGGAGCAGGGAGGTTAAAGGTCACTTCGGGATACAGCTGTTACTCTACACTATCCCTACATAATCCAGTAATGAGAGAAAATGTATAGAATATTTAGGGCCCTATCAAATCCATTTTCTTTTCTTTTTTTAACCTAATTCCATTTTCTCCGTTTAGTTTTTCCAGGTTTCTGATTTGTCCCTGTTTTTCTGTTTTTCTCTCTAAATCACACTGTTAATAGAAAAACAACAACATTGGATGTTCTAAGTCCACAACAATACTTAAACCACATCAGGAGACCACTTTTGAAGTCTGATAAAAATCTAAGAAATGTTCATTTTTGTGTGTAGATACCCTTTAATTCAAGTGGCACCAGCAAGAGCCTTGCTTGGTTAGTGGTGTCTCTGTAGCACACATGTGATTGCAGAGTCTGCTGAACAAATCACAACTGGATTGATGCAAATAATCATGATATTATTCTGCCAGGTAGGCATAGACTACCTTGTAGTTAACATTTAAATGACAACGTTTTTGGGAAAGCCTTTCCTGCTCTATCAGAAGAAGGTTATCATTAGCATCATCGCTAACAGCTAAATATAATGGTAGACAAATGCACTCAGACAGGGGCATTTCAGGGCTTTTTCCTCTTCAGAAAGTTGAAGGAAAATACAAATCACTGAGGCTAATTTAGACGACTTGCAGGCAGTGGGTTCAGAACAACTATGACATAAAAATGAAAACTCTTTAATCTGTCACCTAATCCTACTTAATGGGCAGGTCAGCCCTGGAGTAAAGTATTGGCTGTAAGAAGTAAGAGAAAACATAACATCTGTTTTTTTTTATTTTTTATTACTTCTCATGACATTGCTTGCAAGAATAAACATTGTAAATAATATTTTTCCAATCTGCGTTACCCACTCCAGTCAGCAGGTGGCGATTTGAGTCTTTCAGGTGATGCTGCTTGCGTGACGTACAATCTAGTGGACGGAACTGGAGGCTTCAACAGCGACAAAAGGCTTCTGATTCAATCAACGTGGTGGTTTGCTAGCGAACATTAAACCGAAACATTGAAGCGTTTAAGACAAATCTTGTGTATATTATTCTTAGTGTTTTAAACACAATTCTGTTTACATATCTACTAGTTCATTGAAACCTAGATTGCTTGTTAAATTAGCTAATGTGTTAAATTAATACTGCACTAGGCTAATCGCCCGGAACATGAGCTCACTAATCTCGACGGAGAAAGAAGCTCTGGTAAAAGGAGAGGAAGAAGCTTTCAGGATGAAAAGGGAGGAAGAGGAGGCTATCTCATTGAAAGAAGAAGAGGATGATATTACAGTGAAAGGCGAAGATGGGAGAGAGGTTGTCAAAGTGGAAGAGGAGGTAGAAGCTTTCAGAATCAAAAAGGAGGAAGATGCCATAACATTGAAAGAAGAGAATGTAGTGAAAGAAGAGGAAGAACCTTTTAGAGTAAAAGAGGAAGCTATCTCAATAAAAGAGGGGGAAGATGTTTTGGGAGTGAAAAAGGAGGAGGCTGAAGATCAGATTACAAACAGTGAGTACTGTCTTAAAAACGGGGGCACAAACTATGCAGTTCTTGAAATAATATATTGTTTTAACGGGGCGTTCTACTGAAGTTCTACACTTGAATATGTTGTTCAGTACTGTGGGAATTGTTTAAGGGACAATCTGCCATTGGTACATATGTTTTTGGGACTTCGATGTATTGAATTCTCATTCTCCATGTGGTCTACATTAAAGGTCACCTTATCTAATATAACAGGCTTTTAAAATCTACTTAAAATATCAAAGGGATGTTAAAGGCACCCATTTTGTGGAAATGAACCTATGCATTTGCAACACAAACAATATTTGACAAAATCATGATGAAAGTGGCCATTTTAGACCTATTCATGCCTCTTGATTGTAATAGACGGTCATAAGTTTACAATCTGTTTGCTGTTCTCATTCACACAGGAGAGAGACATGACTATTGTGGATCCTTTGGGGAGCCTCAACAACATCCTGATGCTGACGAGGCAGAGAAGAGTCTCTCCAGATCAGAACACCAGATGGTCCAGCTTGGTCTGGTCTAGCATACAGCTTGCTCCATCGGGGTCTGGGCTGGGTGTCTGTAAAGCACTTTATGACAACAGTGACATCAGCATCCATAATGATATATGTCTGTGTCCCCTCTTTATGATTACCAGGACAACGCTAGCCCTTCCACCCTCCCGGAGTCCCCATGTCGTGCCTCTCCCGGTAGCGCCTTACTGCTGGGTATGAAGAGGTTGTCTGTGCAGCTGGTGGACTGCAGGAAAACAACGGGGCCGAGTGGAACTGTGAGAGGAAGAGAAGAGAAGAAAGGATCAGATTTGACTCATCAAGGTAAGTGCTGTAGTTTAGTTTGAACAAATACAATAGATCTGGTATCTGTTACCAGGACAACCAGCAGAGTTGTGTTAGTTGACATGAAGATGGACTGGTATCTTTTACTAGTAGGGCTGTCACAGACTAATAAACATCTTGTTTGACTTAGTCACCTGTTCTTTCGACCAATCAATTGGTACACATTTTAAACGTGTATTTCTATATATACACTACCGTTGAAAAGTTTGGGGTCAATTAGAAATGTCCTTGTTTTTGAAAGAAAAGCACATTTTTTGTCCAATAAAATAACATCAAATTGATCAGAAATACAGTGTAAACATTGTTAATGTTGTAAATGACTGTTGTAGCTGGAAATGGCAGATTGTTTTATGGAATATCTACATAGGCGTACAGAGGCCCATTATCAGCAACCATCACTCTTGTGTTCCAATGGCACGTTTTGTTACCCAATACAAGTTTATACTTTTAAAAGGCTAATTGATCATTAGAAAACCCTTTTGCAATTATGTTAGCACAGCTGAAAACTGTTATGCTGATTAAAGAAGCAATAAAACTGGCCTTCTTTAGACTAGTTGAGTGTCTGGAGCATCAGCATTTGTGGGTTTGATTACAGGCTCAAAAATGGATCAATTAGCCTTTTAAAATGATAAACTTGTATTAGGTAACACAGCGTGCCATTGGAACACAGGAGTGATGGTTTCTGGGAATGGGCCTCTGTAGATAATCAGCCATTTCCAGCTACAATAGTCATTTACAACATTAACAATGTCTACACTGTGTTTATGATCAATTTTATGTTATTTTAAAATGGACAAAAAAATTGCTTTTCTTTCAAAAACAAGGACATTTCTAAGTGACCCCGAACTCTTGAATGGTATTGTATATCCTCACACCATCCATGTTGTAAACAGCGTTCTGCATGAATTCCGACTCAACTTGACACAAAACAATTTTATGAAATCTAATTTTGTTAGAAATCTAACTTTGTTTAACATGGTCAAGTTCGGTTTCTGTGCAATCTTCAGACACTCTAGAAGGCAACCAAACTTGTTTCATCATTCTACATTATGTATTGGCTATACAACACCTGAATTAGCCCATGAAGGGTCTTGGTCCAATGACCACCTATCGTTTTGAAACCTAGCTAGATAGCCAATGAGCTGGGCTTTCCAGCAGTATGTGAATGCCGTTTGTAGGACAAACAGCCATCATGCTAGAGCTGTGCACAACAGAGTTCATTCTCTGGTGAAAGGAAACAGGACGCACTGTAGTTTACGTTTCACAGCAGTTCCTTCTCTTCTACAAACTTCTCAAATCTGAAAAAGTTAAACATGGCCACTAAGAGTGGAAAAGCTAAATCTCAGTCCAAGTATAAACATTTTGATGATATTATTGCAGACATTGACCAGGAGAGTGACACAGAAGGAATGGATGAGGACTCTGTGAGTGACCACAGTTATGATTCCAGCGCGGAAGAAATGTTTTTGGAAGGAAAAGATCCACTTTTAGATCAGTAAGTAAAATAGGTTTTTGCTTCTCATGCTAATGCAGTTGTTTAAAAGGTCGCATATTCATTTGATATTTTTTATTTATTTATATATATTTATACACACAGTCGAAGTTTACATAAACTTAGGTTGGAGTCAGTATAACTCGTTTTTCAACCACTCCACAAATTTCTTGTTAACCTCACTAGGGTATGTGGGACGGTAGCGTCCCACCTCGTCAACAGCCCGTGAAACTGCCGGGTGCAAAACATAAATCCCATAATTTAAATTCCTCAAACATACAAGTATTTCACACTATTTTAAAGATACACCTGTTGTAAATCCAGCCAAAATGTCCGATTTCAAAAAGGTTTTACGACGAAAGCACACCAAACGATTATGTTAGGTTAGAGCCAAGTCAGAGAAAAATACAGCCATTTTTCCAGCCAAAGAGAGGAGTAACAAAAGCAGAAATAGAGGTAAAATGAATCACTAACCTTTGATGATCTTCATCAGATGACACGGCCACCACTATGAGCCGTTCTCCCCTGACCAGCCTTATTCACCATTGATAAACACACACTTCACCGTCGTGATTATGTTCCCTCTACTCTATATAATAGACATCTGTTTATTGTCGATACAGGGCTCATCTGTAGAAGTATTCTTACTGATTGTTTTTTTCTTACACAGTGCCAGGGACTCGGATGAACAATGGGAACCCACAATGTCAAGGTGTCCATCCCCCACTAATTCAGACGCTGAAGCTGGTTCATCCAGCCGGACCCCTGCTGTCTCCTGCTCCACACCTTCCCCCGCCCGGCCATCTAGAGGTGTGAAGAGGCCAGCCCAGAAGCGGAGGAGGGCCAGTGAACCAGCGGCAACTACCACCGAGGCAGAGGACCGTTGGCACACTGTGCTAGAAGATGATGTGGAGCCACTTCCACCAACATTTAGACCGAAAAGGCAGCCAGGACCTCAGCTGGACAAGACTGTAAAGTACAGCCCCCTTCATCTTTTCCAGATGTTTTTCTCCTTGTCAGTTCTTGATTCGCTGGTTTCTAACATCAACAAGTATGGGGCTAAGACACAAGCAGGCAAGAAAGAGGCATGGAACCCCATTTCCATCCAAGACCTGTACTGTTACATCTCACTGGTTATTTACATGGGGTTTGTGAAGTGTAAAAACCTCAAGGACTACTGGAGAACGTCAACACTCTACCAACTGCCTTTCCCCTCCACTGTCATGTCTTCTAAAAGGTTTCTGACTATCTCGCAGGCGCTTCATATCAGTGACCCACAAGTTGATGAGGACAATGACAAGAAGAGAGGCACAGCAAGCTTTGATAGGCTCTGCAAAATCAAACCTCTCTACCCCAGCATGGTTGAGGCTTGCAAGACCCATTTTCAACCCAACCAGAACCTGTCCATAGATGAGAGGATGGTAGCCTCAAAGGCTGGAATTGGCCTCAAACAATATATGAGTAACAAGCCAACAAAAGGGGGGTACAAACTGTTTGTTTTGGACGATTCTGTGTGTGCCTACACTTGGAATTTTTTTGTTTACGAGGGGAAATCCATCTCAGCCACCGGTAAGGGACTTAGTTATGATTCCGTTATGGAATTATTAGATTTTCAACTGCTGGGGACGGGCTACAAACTGTTTGTGGACAACTTCTACACAAGCCCTACCCTGTTCACAGACCTGAGGAAGCTGAATGTGTGGGCTTGTGGCACCATTCGTCCCAACAGAGTGGGTTTTCCCAAAACAAAAGTAAACGACATGCCTAAGCGGGCTGATAGGGGTACCATGCGATGGATTCGTAAAGATGACCTGCTCTTTGTAAAGTGGATGGATACCAGAGAGGTGGTCATGTGCTCCAGTATCCACAAATCGTACAGTGGCGATCACGTCGTCAGGCGTGTGAAGGACGCTAATGGGGAACAGACCACTAAAAATGTTCCCATTCCTGCTGCTGTGAAGGATTACAAGAAGAGCATGGGAGGTGTGGACCTGTCAGATGCTCTGATAGGCTACTACAATGTTCTCCACAAGACAACGAAATGGTACAGAACATTGTTTTATCATTTCATCGACATTGCTGTGGTGAATGCATTCGTCCTTCATAAGGAAATGGCTAAGAGCTGTGGACAGACCCCCATGACACAGCTAGCCTTCAGAAAGCTGCTCATCCAGGAGCTTGCTGGCTACGGCACAAAGTCCACTGCAGCACCTTCTGCCCCCTCTACCTCTGTCCCTTCTGCTCCTGCCACCAGTGGTGTTCACATGCCCGAATTCATAACTGCAGGCATGAATGTGCCTCGGGGCAAAAAGGCCACAACATGGAGGCGTCGTTGTGTTCTTTGTCACATGAAGTCCCCCATCACCTGCACGACTTGTTCGGTTTGCCTCTGCTTTACAGCAGAAAGAGACTGCTTTGGGACTTGGCATCAGCAGCACAATATTGTGTAGAGGACTGAGGATCTTCCAAATACTGTCATTCTAAAGTTGTTTTATTTTATTTTTTACTTTGTGTGGTTTGTGGTGTTGTTCAACAGTGATGTTGGATCCCTGGGCTGCTAACTTGGCCCTTAAATGTTTCACTTCTGTGTTTGGAGATATTGGATCAGCATTCTTGTCACATTTCCCGTTAGTACCTTTTATGTAGGGAAGCTAATGATCCATCATTTATGACATTCCTGGGAGTGTGTAGACTAAGCATTTTTGTATTTTCTATGTAGTTATTTTCTTGAAAAAAATCAATTTGGCCATTTGTGCAACTCGTGTGGGACACCTGGGTGACTTCATACTAAATGTCATGTAACTCGCTCATTCTTGACGTTATCAGTCTGACTTTGCACATGTACTGTTGCCCTGTTGTGGACAACATATAAATGACCCCCAGCGTCCTATATCAATGTATGTCCTTTCTTTTGCATTTCAAAGATTATCAAATAAAAATTTAAAACATGTTTTTATCTTTTACCAGCTGTGTTATATTCTCCTACATTAATTTCACATCTCCACAAACTTCAGTGTTCCCTTTCAAATAGTATAGAATATGCATATCCTTGCTTCAGGTCCTGAGCTACAGGCAGTTAGATTTGGGTAATTTTAGGTGGAAATTGAGATGAAGGGTCCTATCCGGACGAGGTTTTAACCTGACCCAACCATTCTCCTCCCTCTCCTGCTGGCTTTCGCAGATTGTGCCATTACTCTCCTGAAGTTGCCGCATTGACCAATCATGTCAATGAGAAGCTATACAGAGCTGTCCTCATTGGTACAACATTTGGGAGGCGCTTGGCGGTTCAGTACGGAGCTCCATTTGGCCTCTGGAGGCTGAGACTAAAATCCAATTTATGCTTTATCCAAAAATTTAGTATTTTTTAGGATTAGTCCCTACAACCGCCTTTCTTAAAGTATGGGTCAGCCTGTCAGTGTACATTTATAATTGTTCACAACACCACAAAAATTGCAAAACATTTCAAACCTGTTTTCACTGTCATTATGGGGTATTGTGTGTTGATTGATGAGGGGGGAAAAAACGATTTAATCCATTTTAGAATAAGGCTGTAAGGTGAAAGGTCAAGGGGTCTGAATACTGTATGTGCCAAGTTAAAATATTCCCAAGAGACATGTTCTAAACTCTGCTTCTGGCTCCTCAGCAACTTTGGCACAGAAGAGAAGAGGGGACTTCCGAGTGGACTTCTAGTCAGACTCAGGAGGCGGGCACACCATGTACAAAGAATAATAATGCAATTTAACCAGTGATGGATGGTGATAAATAATGACATCACCAGTAGTCATGTTAAAGTTTTCAATGTTTTATTGGTGGAGTTGATGTATTTGCATGTGGCTGTGCATTATATGATGCCTGAATAGGAAGCATAGTCTAATCGTGACTACTGGTTTTCTTAATAAATTATTGATCAAAACCTTCTTTGGGGTTAATTCCAAATATCTACTTGCATTGCTTGGTAGTGTATTCGCATAGTATGATACATAAATAATAACATTTAAGTAAAATAAAACAAACAGTATTATCCTGAATTCAGACGTGAATAACATTTTTGTTATCACATCAAAATCTTTCAGAATGTACCTGTTTTCATTATAGAACGTTGGCTAGTAAGCTGCCGATCTGTCTGAATCAGTAGCCTTGTGTCGAACGGTCCCGTCGACTAGATTATACGTCACGCAAGAAATAACTTGAAAGAATCATCTGCTGACTAGTTTGGGTGACGCAGTTTGGGAAAATGTTAATTACATTGTTTATTCTTGCTAACAACTTAATACAAAGTATTTTCAAAATAACCAGAGCTGTTTTTACTGCCCCACAGGAAGCATTTTGCCATGCTGTCATTGTAAATAGGAATTTGTTTCCGAGGCTGCTGTTCATGCTGGGAATGTTGATTGGCAATTCAGTTTGGTCAACTAAGAAAACTATCATTTCTATAGTAGATTTTGATCACACAATATACATTGGACATACTCAGAAGTAAATACCACACCTTTTCATTCCATGTCATTCATTTCACTACTTTCACAGGAAGTTATGCTACACTGCCTACAGGAAGTTATGCTACACTGCCTACAGGAAGTTATGCTACACTGCCTACAGGACGTTATGCTACACTACCTACAGGAAGTTATGCTACACTGCCTACAGGACGTTATGCTACACTGCCTACAGGAAGTTATGCTACACTGCCTACAGGAAGTTATGCTACACTGCCTACAGGAAGTTCTACTACACTGCCTACAGGAAGTTATGCTACACTACCTACAGGAAGTTATGCTTTCTTATATCTTCATTCCTACAGCCTTCATCACCGCCCCCGGAGTCTCTTCACTGTCTGATCTTCAGCCCCATGTTCACAGGAGAGCCCACCTGCACTCAGCTGGTCAGGTGTCTTAACAGGAAAAGGATATGACATCACACAGGGAGAAAGGCAGGAGCAGTGGTGCCCTGTATGTCCAAGGTGTCTCTGGGCCAGATGACTGTAAAATAACTTTGTGACCGCTGCTGAGGTAAAAAAAAAGGCCATACAAATTTGCTTGATTGATTGTATAAATAGAAGTCCTACTACCAGTCAGGTAGGAAGTAGCGGTGAAGTCCTATTACCAATCAGGTAGGAAGTAGCATTGAAGTCATATTACCTGTCAGGTAGGAAGCAGCAGTCCTACTACTACACAAAATGTCACCTGTCATTGGATTTAGGTTGCCAGTTTGGTGAAAAATAAAAAATACCTGCTGTTCATGGCTTTTTACAAATCCAATCAGTATTCCACATTAATCAAACATCATCACATGGATTTGTTTTGTTGAAAGGACGTGGAAACAACATTTATTCAACCAGTGGGAGGCTTGTAAATGACCCCAGGAAAGTAAAACAAAGAACTCTTCATTGAGACAATGATAAACAGCAATCCGTGGGAGAGTTGTGGTGGATATTATAAAATAAGGATCTGCTGGAGTCCAAGTCAAACCAAGATTCTTTATTTCTGAGCTCAGAGAGAATAACAGTTACACAGCGCAGTGTAGACAGTCTGAATTCCTGAAGCATTGGGTGATGAGCACATATCTTTATAGTTTCCTGTTCCTGGGGGGGACTTTATTCATACAAGGACACAGGTGCAGCTGGTTTGCAATGCAGGAAAATACTCCCAAGAACAGGAGATTATAATAGGACAGTTTCACAAGGTTAGTCTGTGGTGGTTAATTTCTGTATTACCAAATGAGGAGAGACAAACTTCACACACCAATCAGAGTTATACTTAAAAACTTCACACACCAATCAGAGTTATACTTAAACTACATCTTTAATAATAAGATCTTTGCAATGACTTTCAACAATTCACTATTTCTAATGAACTGTTGAGAGTGGCAACACAATGGCTACTGAGATCTTTTATAGCAAAGATCCACCCCCTAGTCGACATAAACCACAGATATTAGGAACAGTTCACAAAGTGAGACTTTATAATGAGAAAGGAGTATCCTGTAGCCAGATAGCATTCGCTATAATTTATCATTCAGTTTGGTCCCTAAGACGAGGTTCTAATCTCGTTCCTGGTACTTCATAGCACAAAAACACCAACTCATCCAATGGCATAACTCAATTGTCAACTCTAGATACTCCCATCTCAAGTAAAACCCCTTCTTGACCCCACTCCTGGACAAGCTCACTGAGGGGAGTGAGCCTCTAGGTCATACACTATCCCAGGATAAGTGCAACATCAGAGAGGACATACAATGGTTCCAGACACTGCCATACACCTCCCCCCAATGCCAAAGGAGGGAGTGACTTGCGCACAGACATTGTGGAAACCAGTAATTGGTTCCCCATTAATCACACCATCCCTTCACATAGTTTAACAGATACATTCACATATGAAGACAATGTTCCCTCCTGTCCTCTTCCCTTCCTGATATTCTGCATAGCACCAGGGACATGTGAAAGACAAGCCTGACCTCTCCCCTCTCTGGGCCCCAGGTGACTGAGCCCCAGCTGAGGGAAGAAGTGCAACTGCCAACACCAGAGTCCGAAGGGATACATTCTAATAACAAGTATATCACATCAGCATATTATGCAGATAAGACATCTTAATTGTCTATGTTACCCAACTAATTCTGATTCATCCGCCACAAGTCACATACTCAGATATGTGGACACATACAATTAACATTTTGCATTCCAGAGTCTGTGAACATTTTCATTTCATTAAATCATCAGTGGGCCAACATTTTAAATGTAAACAACGGAACAAATGCATCACATCCAAATATCACTTGATTATCTGTAGTGCTGGAGGAAAGACACCCAGATAAACACACACAGAGTTTAAAAAAGGACCATTTAAACACATGGAATAGGATCTACTCAATATTCAATTCATGTTTTCTAATAATAGCATAAAAATTGACCATTTAAAACAGAAGGAATCTGACCTACTCTATATTCAAACTGACAAACTCCATATTCAATTCATGTTTTCTAATAAAAACATACAAATATATGTTTTAGTATACTTTGTACAATTCAAGTTCATATGGTAAAAACAGGTAATCATTATCAGTCAACAATATAAGACAATGGGAGCACTGTGTATGTTCTCTGATGAATTTTAAGTCAATGTGACGTGAAATATCAATATACACGCTAAGAGAAGTAATTTCTCTCTCCTGTGTGTATTCTCTAATGACCTTTAAGTGACTGTGATGAGTAATATGTTTTCCCACAGTCTGAGCTTTTATAAGCCTTCTCCTTTGTGTGCTGTCTCATGTGTTCTTTCAGGCTTGCAAAACCTTTCCACACTGGGAGCAGTGGTAAGGATTCTCCCGCGTGTGTTCTCTCATGTCGTTGTAGGTCCCCTAACTGGTTAAAACACTTGCCACACTGGGAGCAGTGCTAAGGCTTCTACCCAATGTGTATTCTCTCATGTTTTTTCAGGTAGCCTTTCTGGTTAAAACTCTTTCCACACTGTGAGCATTGGTAAGGTTTCTCCCCTGTGTGTATTCTCTCATGTCGTTTAGGTCCCCTAACTGGTTAAAACACTTGCCACACTGGGAGCAGTGATAAGGCTTCTCCCCAATGTGTATTCTCTCATGTATTTTCAGGTAGCTTTTCTGGTTAAAACTCTTTCCACACTGTGAGCATTGATAAGGTTTCTCCCCTGTGTGTATTGTCTCATGTCGTTTTAGTTCCCCTAACTGGTTAAAACACTTTCCACACTGGGAGCAGTGATACGGCTTCTCCCCTGTGTGTATTCTCTCATGTCGTTTTAGGTCCCCTAACTGGCAAAAACACTTTCCACACTGGGAGCAGTGAAAAGGCTTCTCCCTTGAGTGTATTTTCTCGTGTTGGTTCAGGTGTCCTTTCCTTTTGAAACTCTTTCCACACTGGGAGCAATGGTAAGGCTTCTCCCCAGTGTGTATTCTCTCGTGTTGTTTAAGCTCCCCTAACTGGTTAAAACACTTTCCACACTGGGAGCAGTGAAAAGGCTTCTCCCTTGTGTGTATTTTCTCGTGTTGGTTCAGGTGTCCTTTCATTTTGAAACTCTTTCCACACTGGGAGCAATGGTAAGGCTTCTCCCCAGTGTGTATTCTCTCATGTTGTTTAAGCTCCCATAAGAAGTAACAACCCTTTCCACACTGGGAGCAGTGGTAAGGCTTCTCCGCTGTGTGTCTTCTCTCATGCCGTTTCAGGTCCCCAAACTGGTTAAAACACTTTCCACAGTGGGAACACTGTCTTGCTGGTTTGGACCTCCCTGGCTCTGGTTCCTCTGAGTCTGGTCTTTCTCCTGCCAAAGACAGTGTTTAAAAAAAATTGAGACCTGAATGAAACCTCCACATGATAAAACGGCCTTGCTTCGAGGGTAAATCCTAATCAGATCCCTCAATAACCTGAGGCCAGTTTTAACAATCTTGGTGTGATTTTAAAACAAATGTTGTAGAGCTTCCTGGTAATTACTGATAATATGTTTACATTACTTATTTTATTCATTCTGTTTTACAAGTCAGAACACAAAAAACGAAACAGTTCTAGGACACTGAAGACACAGACGTCGCTAGATTCCAATTGAGCAGGTGGTTCTAAATATATAACTTCCATAGCTGTATGATACAGAATGCGAACTACACACTTATTTTTTTTTTTTTTTTTTTTTAGGGGTGGATCAGCTTAATATTGCGGAAAGAATGTTGCTTCCAATGTAATTGTCTGCATCATTTCCAATCCCCCATATTTTTTGGGGTAAATATATATATCCATACACGCATGCATACATATATACATATATACATACACATACCTATATAGACATACATACTTTTTTAAAGAATATACCTTTATTATTATTCCCCGCAACCCTACCACCGCTCCCCCAATTGGAGTAAACTAATAAACACTTCTGCTTTTACCTTCAATTTATACATCTTATACCTATTTTACAGACACAGACTACTTTATAATAGTTCTCTCTTGTTTGTTCTTAGTCCTTCCTCTATTTCTGTTGTCCATCCAATTTTATTTCCACTTGTAACTGTGCTATTTCACAAAAGCTCCGCACCTATACACATTTCACAGATCCCGTATGCCCTACATTGTTTATCTTGTTATTAGTCCCACCCTTCAGTTCCACTCAACCCTTCCCATCTATCTTCCAACATCATCCATTTCGGATTTTTATTTGCCATATATTTTTCAACTGTGCTGTGATGCTTCACAAAAGATTTGAACCTTCCTATTCTCATAGCTTCTACAGATTGTAAATTAAAAATAAACATTTTTGCTAAAATAATTATTATATTATTGATTGACTATGGCTTTTCAAATCCCCCAGTATTGCCATCTGTAGCGTTAGTTCTAGGCAAATGTTGCAATTCTTCAGCCATTCCTGGACCTGTGACCAAAAACGAGCTACATATGGACAATACCAAAATAAATGATCTAATGACTCTGCCTCCTCACAACAGAATCTGCAGAGCTGGGAAGATTGTATACCCCATATATATAACATTCTATTAGTTGCAAGAATTTTGTACAGTAATTTAAATTGAAAAATTCGAAGTTTTGAATCCGGCGTTGTTTTGCGTATCAATTCATAAACCATGTGCCATGGAATGGGTACATCGAAAATCTCTTCCCAACTATTTTGCAATTTATATGGCACAGCTGTCAGTTTTTTGGTCCTTAAATGAAATTGGTATATGTTTTTATTTATCACACTTTTCTTTAACCATTTATGTTCTTTAATACAGGGCCGACATACAAGTTCCTTACTTTTTTCCCCTTCTACTTGCCTCTTCCATTTTTGTGGTAATGCTGCAATTAATTGGTTGTAATTTTGGGTAGAGCAGACATTTCCATATGTCTGTGTTAGCTGCATGTGTGACATAACTCCACCAGTCCTATTTATGATATCATTCACAAAAATTATACCTTTTTTAAACATTTCTTCGATAAATACAGTTTTTTTATCAATTACTATATTTGAATTTAACCACAATATTTGTTGTACTATTTGTTCCGTCCTTTCAGGTGGATTAAACTGAAATTGCAACCAACTTTCTAAGGCTTGTTTAAAAAATAAGGATATTTTGGAGATTATTTCCTTTTCAAACAACCGAAAGTGAGCAGGTGTAATCTGAATAAAGGGAAAAAGGCCCTTCTTGAACATAGGATGAGACATTCGTACCAATTTACTAGAGAACCAGTTTGGATTTAAGTATAACTTTTGTATGACTGATGCCTTTAGTGAGAGGTCTAATGCTTTAATATTTAATAATTTCTGCCCTCCGAATTCATATTCGTTATATAAATAGGCCCTTTTAATTTTATCTGGCTTGCCGTTCCAAATAAAATGGAATATTTTTTGTTCATATAATTTAAAAAGCAGGTCACTAGGTGTAGGCAAAACCATAAGCAAATAGGTAAACTGTGATATGACTAAAGAGTTAATCAGGGTGATTTTTCCACAAATAGACAAGTATTTTCCTTTCCATGGTAGCAAGATCTTATCTATTTTTGCTAACTTTCTATAAAAATTTATTGGAGTGAGATCATTTCTTTCTTTTGGGATTTTTATACCGAGTATGTCCACATCTCCGTCAGACCATTTAATTGGTAAACTACATGGCAATATAAAATGTGTATTTTTTAGTGATCCAATACGTAATATGGTACATTTATCATAATTTGGTTTTAATCCAGAGAGGATAGCAAAGGTATCTAGATCCTCTATGAGGCCGTGGAGAGACTCTAGTTGTGGTTTTAAAAGAAAACATGAATCATCAGCGTACAATGACACCTTAGTTTTTAAGCCACGGATTTCTAATCCATTAATATTAATGTTTGATCTAATTTTAACAGCTAACATTTCGATGGCAATAATAAATAGATATGCCGATAGTGGACAACCTTGTTTTACTCCTCTAGATAGTTTAAAATTTTCTGAGATGTAGCCATTATTTACTATTTTACACCTAGGGTTACTATACATAATTTTAACCCATTTTATAAGAGATTCCCCAAAATTGAAATATTCTAGGCATTTATATATAAACTCCAGTCGTACTTTATCAAAAGCCTTTTCAAAATCAGCTATGAAAACCAGACCTGGTGTCCCCGATATTTCATAGTGTTCTATTGTTTCCAGTACTTGCCTTATATTATCTCCAATGTATCGTCCATGTAAAAAACCTGTCTGATTAGGATGAATAATATCTGACAAAACTTTTTTTATTCTATGCGCCAAGCATTTTGCTAGGATTTTTGCATCACAACACTGTGTAAGAGGTCTCCAATTTTTTAATTGGACTGGATCTTTATATATACCACTTGGGTCCTGTTTCAGTAATAACGATATCAGACCTTCTTGTTGCGTGTCTGATAATCTACCATTTATATAGGAGTGGTTAAAACAAGCTAATAATGGTCCTTTGAGTATATCAAAAAAAGTTTTGTATACTTCCACTGGTATGCCATCCAGCCCTGGAGTTTTCCCATCCTTAAAGGCCCCAATTGCATCAAGCAGTTCCTCCTCTGTAATTTGGCCTTCACATGAGTCTTTCTGTACAGATGTTAATTTTACATTATTAATAGGAAAAAAATCCATACAATTAGTTTCAGTTAGTGGAGATGGAGGAGCCTGAAACGAAAACATATTCTTAAAGTACTTTACTTCCTCTTTCAAAATATCATTTGGTGAATCATGCGTGACTCCATCATTTGTAACAAGTTTTAATACATTTTTTTTGGTAGCATTTCTATATTGAAGATTGAAAAAGAATTTGGTGCATTTTTCCCCATATTCCATCCAGTTCGCTTTATTTTTATAATATATTACACTGGATCTTTCTTGAATAAGTTCCTCCATTTCTTTTTGTTTTTCCTCTAACTTATTCTGTGCCTCTATGGTACCGTTTTTATTGCTATCTAACTGTACTGTTAGTCCTTCAATTTCCTTTGTTAATATGGACTCTTTTGATCTAAATTCCCTTTGTTTTATAGATGAGTACTGAATTGCATGGCCTCTAAAGGCACACTTAAAAGTGTCCCATACAATAAGGGGATCTGCTGTACCTATGTTATGTCTGAAAAAGTCAGTTATAAAATCTTCTGTCCTAGTTCTAAACAATTTATCATCTAGTAGACTTTGATTAAATTTCCAATATCCTCGCCCACGTGGAAATTCTGTAAGAGAAATATATATGCCAATTATGTGATGATCCGACCGCATTCTGTCCCCTATCAACACTTTTTTAACTTTTGGTGCCAGAGAGAATGGTATAAGAAAGTAGTCAATACGACTAGCTTGATTCAGCCTCCGCCATGTATATCTCACTAAATCAGGGTATTTAAGTCTCCATATATCCACTAATTCCAATATATCCATGACATTCATGATTTCCTTAAGTGCCTGAGGGTGATAGTTTGTAGTGTGATTTCCTTTCCGGTCTATAGAGGTATTTAAGACCGTATTAAAATCTCCCACTATAATAATAGAGTCTAGTGTTGCTTGTAGAGTTGATAAATTCTTATATATATTTTCAAAGAAGCTTGGATCATCATTATTCGGACCGTATAGGTTAACAAGCCATATTTGTTTATTGTCCAATAACATATTTAAAATAATCCATCTACCTTGAGGATCTGTTTGGACAATTTGCACATTTGGATCAAAATTATTGTTAATTAAAACCATCACCCCTTTTGAATTTCTTTGCCCATGGGAGAAATATATTTTGCCCCCCCAGTTCTTTTTCCACAAAACTTCATCTAAAACTGTTGAATGGGTTTCCTGTAAACAATAGATATTATAATCCTTCTCTTTTAGCCAGGTAAATACTGATCGTCTTTTCTTATTATCTGCTAAGCCATTACAATTGTAACTGGCTATACTTATTTCACCACTTACCATAATGAGACACACTTTTCATTCTTTTAATCAGAATATATTTTTGTAAACGTACTATTAAAAAGTAACATAATGATTGAGTGTCTATATAGTTGTACCATGATATTTGCATTTCTACTAAGTAAACCTCCAATTGGTCCCTACTATTCCACCCGCTAAAAGGCCTCATCTCGAGATGGCTTGTCATCCCAATGCCCGGTAGACCACCCTCGACCCCCTGTATCCCATAGCCCTGAACCGACTGGGATCCATTCTTTGAAAAGAGCATACAGTGCCATTTACCGAATTGAAGAAGATCAATTACCATATGCATTTCCATTGCCCTCACCTCGATTTGTATTATATATATCTGTGGATCATCCTCTATTGTCCCTAACATCTTTTACTTCTTCCTTCGCAACAGTTGTGGGATACACACATACACCCACACACACTCAGCCCTTACCCCCACACAACCATAAGCTCACTTTCTCAACAATTGCACCATCCCAGAGCCCAACTCAAGATGGGTCATGATTTACAAATGCACTTGCAGTTGCAGCTGCATGAGAAGGCCTGCAAGACCGCACAAAAAATTAGCAAAAATTGAGAGATTTATTTACCATTGTCATATCCTAGATAATGGAGGTCAAATGTACACCTTATTCCTGAAACACCCACAATACGGCCACCCGTCATGACCATGTCCCCACGCATCTCCATGCAGTCCGACTTTGATTTTGTGCCGCCAGGGCCACAATAATATACCCCCTCTCTGAATGTCCGAGTGTGACCCCCTCCCCATGGGTTACTGCAGCTAGTGTTGCCAGCACTGCCACTGCCTGGGTGGGGGCACCCCACCGGAATCCCCACCGGCTAGGTACAAGGTCGTCAAGGTTCTCATTAGCAGCTTTGAGAATTTCCTTGTATATTATGCTCTCCCTTTATGGGGCTTTGGCTTTGCAGGACCAACCCTGCCAAGCAGGCTCAGAATCTTGAGGGGGCAGTGCTGCTCTTGGTCTCTGACCTCATTTTAGCTGCATACAGACCGCTTACAGCGGGCACATAAAACAGTTAGGGACTTCTCCTTAGTATCTGGGTCATTCAGGTGGGTGTCTAGGGTATAGTGCCATGGACCGTACCATTAAAATAGGATAATAAATAATTAGATATAATTTATAAAAAAATAAATAAAAAAATGTAGTTCTCCATGATAGGACAATAAATAAATAAGACGTATAATTCATTATAAAAGTATATCCATCATCTTAACAACATTGAAAGCCCTCTCATACCCGGCTCACAGCAATACATTGGCTCTGGGATATGCAACCATTTCATTACTCACTCACTCAACTTTCCAAACATAACAAATAAAATAAAAAATAAACACAAACCATACCATCCACACATACTGTGCCTTCTGTTTACTTAGTTTTTATCTTCACTATGTTGAATTAGTGCTTGTGTGTTCAATTAGTTATATGTGAAGATTTATAGAAAAGCTATATTTTTTATTGTATTGTTACAATCAGTAACCGGGCTTGAATTGTGTTTATTTCCCTCGTCTATGAGAACTTTGTAATTTTTAAAATAACCATGGAGTAGTCTTTGTGTCTCTGAACAACTGGTTATCAATATATAGTTTATCAACGACGAGAGCTACTCGTTTCGCTTTTAATCTATTTTCTTTGAAAATTGGATACAGAACTTTGCGCCGTTCTGCAATTTCCTTCGGAAACTGATCATTCATGCCAATTTTGGTCCCAGCAAGTCTTTTACCCAGGCTTTTAACCATTATTTTATCTTTAAATGAAGCAAATTTGGCAACGATTGGGCGTTCGTACCTCTGCCCTCTCTGTCCGAAGCGGTGAACGCGTTCAAGTTGGATTTTGTCGATAACTTCGCGTGGAATCTGAAGCGCTGTAAGGAGGAACTCTCTAACTATAGATTCAGGAACTTCTTCTTTTTCTTGGATACCTGTAAGTACCAAATTCTCTCTCATGGATCTAGTTTGTATGTCCAGTAAGGTTTCCTTCAGAACGGTGTTCTCCTTTTTAATTCCATTCATTTCGGTTTCAATCTTATTGACTGTCCCTTTTAGCGCGTGTGTTTGCTTCTCCAATGTCGCAGCTTTTTCATCACTCATCTCTAGGCTTGCCTTCAACTCTTTTATATCCTTACTAACTAATTCAAGTATACCCAGTTTGTCATTTATTGATTTTAACAGATCGGTTTCGACCTTTACCATTCCCGGTGGTGAGAATATTAAATCATCAGTGTCTGTAGAAGAGTCACGTTTTCGTTTTGTAATCGGTTCCCCTGTCTTACTCTCCGTCATGTTTGGTTGTTGCCTGTTTTCGTAATATTTGTCGATAAATGTCTCTAGTTTTAGGATTTGTTTTGTGTTATTGTCCAGATTGAAGGTTATCACTCACCAGATTAAGTAGTGCTAATATTTTAGTCTAATTTAGCAGATATTTCGAATATTATGTTTTATCTTGAGGTGCTCTACATAAATCCCTTCAGTCCGCCATTACCCTTACGTTACCTTTACGTCATACGTCATACGTCATACGTTTGTGTGCTGTCTCATGTGTTCTTTCAGGCTTGCAAAACCTTTCCACACTGGGAGCAGTGGTAAGGATTCTCCCGTGTGTGTTCTCTCATGTCGTTGTAGGTCCCTTAACTGGTTGAAACACTTTCCACACTGGGAGCAGTGCTAAGGCTTCTACCCAATGTGTATTCTCTCATGTTTTTTCAGGTAGCCTTTCTGGTTAAAACTCTTTCCACACTGTGAGCATTGGTAAGGTTTCTCCCCTGTGTGTATTCTCTCATGTCATTTTAGGTCCCCTAACTGGTTAAAACACTTGCCACACTGGGAGCAGTGATAAGGCTTCTCCCCAATGTGTATTCTCTCATGTATTTTCAGGTAGCTTTTCTGGTTAAAACTCTTTCCACACTGTGAGCATTGGTAAGGTTTCTCCCCTGTGTGTATTCTCTCATGTCGTTTTAGGTCCCCTAACTGGTTAAAACACTTGCCACACTGGGAGCAGTGATACGGCTTCTCCCCTGTGTGTATTCTCTCATGTCGTTTTAGGTCCCCTAACTGGCAAAAACACTTTCCACACTGGGAGCAGTGAAAAGGCTTCTCCCTTGAGTGTATTTTCTCGTGTTGGTTCAGGTGTCCTTTCCTTTTGAAACTCTTTCCACACTGGGAGCAATGGTAAGGCTTCTCCCCAGTGTGTATTCTCTCGTGTTGTTTAAGCTCCCCTAACTGGTTAAAACACTTTCCACACTGGGAGCAGTGATACGGCTTCTCCCCTGTGTGTATTCTCTCATGTCGTTTTAGGTCCCCTAACTGGCAAAAACACTTTCCACACTGGGAGCAGTGAAAAGGCTTCTCCCTTGTGTGTATTTTCTCGTGTTGGTTCAGGTGTCCTTTCATTTTGAAACTCTTTCCACACTGGGAGCAATGGTAAGGCTTCTCCCCAGTGTGTATTCTCTCATGTTGTTTAAGCTCCCATAAGAAGTAACAACCCTTTCCACACTGGGAGCAGTGGTAAGGCTTCTCCGCTGTGTGTCTTCTCTCATGCCGTTTCAGGTCCCCAAACTGGTTAAAACACTTTCCACAGTGGGAACACTGTCTTGCTGGTTTGGACCTCCCTGGCTCTGGTTCCTCTGAGTCTGGTCTTTCTCCTGCCAAAGACAGTGTTTAAAAAAAATTGAGACCTGAATGAAACCTCCACATGATAAAACGGCCTTGCTTCGAGGGTAAATCCTAATCAGATCCCTCAATAACCTGAGGCCAGTTTTAACAATCTTGGTGTGATTTTAAAACAAATGTTGTAGAGCTTCCTGGTAATTACTGATAATATGTTTACATTACTTATTTTATTCATTCTGTTTTACAAGTCAGAACACAAAAAACGAAACAGTTCTAGGACACTGAAGACACAGACGTCGCTAGATTCCAATTGAGCAGGTGGTTCTAAATATATAACTTCCATAGCTGTATGGAATGCGAACTACACACTTCCTTAAACACAAAATAAGTAAATAAGTAATTTTACGTGGAAGTCCAAAACTTGTTTTTACGTCGAAGACACAAAGCACATCAGTAACATCTCCCCGTTGTGGAAAGGGTTCGACACATGCTGTTTAAATGGCCCAATTTCTTATTTATACGTTCACAGATTTTCAACATTTTGAAACATGTCATATTTTGGGTAAAGTAAAAAAATAAGGTGAAATATTTGGGTAAATGTTCCTAAAACTGATAGTTACGACAATGAACAAAAATATAAACACAACAAGTGTTGGATGTTTCATGAGCTGAAAAAAAAAGATTGCAGAATTTTTAACATCCCAGTTAGTGAACATTTATTCTTTGCCAAGATAATCAATCCACCTGACAGGTGTGGCATATCAAGAAGCTGATTGAACAGCTTGATTATTACACAGGTGCACCTTGTTAATAAATAAAAGGCCACTCTAAAATGTGCAGTTTTGTCAGACAACAATGCCACAGATGTCTCAGAGGGAGCGTGCAATTGGCATGCTGACTGCAGGAATGTCCACTGGAGCTGTTGCCAGGGAATTTAATGTACAGTACCAGTCAAAAGTTTGAACTCACCTACTCATTCAAGCGTTTTTCTTAATTTTTTACTATTTTCTACATTGTAGAATAATAGTTTAGACATCAAAACTATTAAAAAACACAAACGGAATCATGTAGTAACCACAAGTGTTAAACAAATCAAAATATATATTAGATTCTTCAAAGTAGCCACACTTTGCATTGATGACAGCTTTGCACACTCTTGGCATTCTCTCAACCATGCTTTTCCAACAACAGACTTGTAGGAGTTCCCAAATATGCTGAGAACTTGTTGGCTGCTTTCCCTTCACTCTGCGATCCAACTCATCCTAAACCATCTCAATTTGGTTGAGGTCGGGGGATTGAGTAGGCCAGGTCATCTGATGCAGCACTCCATCACTCTCCTTCTTGGTCAAATAGCTCTTACACAGCCTGGAGGTGTGTTGGTCATTGTCCTGTTGAAAAACAAATGATAGTGGGACTAAGCCCAAACCAGATGGGATGGCATATTGCTGCAGAATGCTGTGGTAGCCATGCTGGTTAAGTGTGACTTGAATTCTAAATAAATCACTGACATTGTCAACAGCAAAGCACCCGCACACCATCACATCTCCTCCTCCATGCTTCACGGTGGGAATCACACATGCGGAGATCATCCGTTCACCTCCCTCACATCTCACAAAGACATGATGCTCGGAACCAAAAATGTCAAATTTGGACTCATCAGACCCAAGGACAGATATCCACCGGTCTAATGTCCATGGCTCGTGTTTCTTGGCCCAAGCAAGTCTCTTCTTTTTATTGGTGTCCTTTAGTAGTGGTTTCTTTGCAGCAATCCGACCATGAAGGCCTGATTCACACAGTCTCCTCTGAACTGATGATGTTGAGATGTGTCTGTTGCTTGAACTCTGTGAAGCATTTATTTGGGCTGCAATTTCTAAGGCTGGTAACTCTAATGAACTTATGCATCAGAAGTAACTCTGAGTCTCCCATTCCTGTGGTGGTCCTTAAAGTAATGATGGACTGTTATTTCTCTTTGCTTATTTGAGCTGTTCTTGACATAATATGGACTTCGTCTTTTACCCAACAGGGCTATTTTCCGTATACCACCCCTACCTTGTCACAACACAACTGATTGGCTCAAACACATTAAAACCTGTTATGGCTAGGGGTTCCGCTAGCGGAACGTTTCGACAACATCAGGTGAAAGTGCAGAGCGCGAAATATATATATTTTTATTGGAAATATTTAACTTTCATGCATTCACAAGTGCAATACACCAAATTAAAGTTTAACTTCTTGTTAATCTAGCCACCGTGTCAGATTTCAAAAAGGCTTTACGGCAAAAGCAAACCATACGATTATCTGAGGACAGCACCCCATCAAACAAACACATGACAATCATATTTCAACCCGCCAGGCGCGACACAAAACTCAGAAATAACGATATAATTCGTGCCTTATCTTTGACGAGCTTCTTCTGTTGGCACTCCAATATGTCCCATAAACATCACAAATGGTCCTTTTGTTCAATTAATTCCGTCGTTATATCTCCAAAATGTCCATTTATTTGGAAGAACTTTCCTAATCCAACTTCAGGTATTTTAAAATGTAAATAATCGATCAAATTTAAGATGGGATAAACTGTGTTCAATACCGGATAAAAACAACGTGAAGCGTGTGACCTGGAGCGCGCATCAAAACATTAGAGAGCACAAGGCTGGACCCTCGTTCTGAATAGCCGTACCTCTTCATTTCTATAAATAAAAACATCAACCAATTTCTAAAGACTGTTGACATCTAGTGGAAGCAATAGGAACTGCAACCAAGTGCCACAGAAATCTATGTTCCCATAGAAAACCAATTGAAAACAGAGTCACCTCAACAACAAAATATTCCTCCTGGATGGTTTGTCCTCTGGGTTTTGCCTGCCAAATAAGTTATGTTATACTCACAGACATTATTTTAACAGTTTTAGAAACGTTATAGTGTTTTCTGTCCAAATCTACCAATTATATGCATATCCTAGCTTCTGGGCCTGAGTAGCAGGCAGTTTACTTTGGGCACGCTTTCAACCTGGATGTGAAAATACTGCCCCCTATCACAATTAAGGAAAGAAATTCCACAACTTAACTTCTAAAAAGGCACATGTTAATTGAAATGCATTCCAGGTGACTACCTCATGATGCTACAGTTCTCCTTTAAGACACCATGCTACAGTCCTCCTTTAAGACTCCATAATGTTTCATCATTAGCTGCTACAGTCCTCCTTTAAGACTCCATAATGTTTCATCATTAGATGCTACAGTCCTCCTTTAAGACTCCATAATGTTTCATCATCAGATGCTGCAGTCCTTCTTTAAGACTCCATCATGTTTAGAATGTGTCTGGAAGCGCTACTCTATCTATTCTACTCTTATCTTTTCGGTTTTTATAATATTTAATAATATTAATAATGTTATAATAGGTAATAACTAACTTTAATAACTGGGGTAATACCTGCCTGGCTCCCCAACAAAATCTTTATCTTTACCCCCCTCTAACAATACCGCTACAGAATTAGCATAGTAGGCCATGTAATTTAAGGTAATCTGAAATATTTAGGACTAACTAACTATTCCTTGCCACCCATTCTGAAACTCACTGCAGCTCTTTGTTAAGTGTTGCTGTCATTTCAGTTGCCGTGATAGCTGACGTGTACAGTGTTGAGTCATCCGCATACATAGACACACTGGCTTTACTCAAATGTCGTTGGCATGTTGTTGGTAAAGATTGAAACAAGCAGGTGCCAAACAGCTGCCCTGGGGAATTCCTGATTCTACCTTGATTTTGTTGTACAGGCTTCCATTAAAGAACACTCTCTGTGTTCTGTTAGACAGGTAGCTCTGGGGCGGCAGGTAGCCTAGTGGTTAGAGCGTTAGGCCAGTAACCAAAAGGTTGCTGGATCGAATCCCCGAGCTGACAAGGTAAAACTCTGTTGTTCTGCCCCTGAACAAGGCAGTTAACCCACTGTACCTAGGCTCTTAACTGACTTGCCTAGTTAAATAAAGGCAAAATAGAAATTAAACACCGGTGACGTGTCATTGCTGATTTTTTTAAACCAAAATTTAATTGAAGATGCTCCAAAGATTTTTTACAATCATTCTTTGTCATTTATCTTTGTTTAAAAAAAATATATTATTTACATCAACAACATAGGAATCACTACAAAAGATTGTATGACCTCTTTTACACAATATTAGGCCCAGCCTTTGGAACTGTGGTTTTCCTAGACATGGCTACTACACTGCTCAAAAAAATAAAGGGAACACTTAAACAACACAATGTAACTCCAAGTCAATCACACTTCTGTGAAATCAAACTGTCCACTTAGGAAGCAACACTGATTGACAATACATTTCACATGCTGTTGTGCAAATGGAATAGACAAAAGGTGGAAATTATAGGCAATTAGCAAGACACCCCCAAAAACGGAATGGTTCTGCAGGTGGTGACCACAGACCACTTCTCAGTTCCTATGCTTCCTGGCTGATGTTTTGGTCACTTTTGAATGCCGGCAGTGCTTTCACTCTAGTGGTAGCATGAGACGGAGTCTACAACCCACACAAGTGGCTCAGGTAGTGCAGTTCATCCAAGATGGCACATCAATGCGAGCTGTGGCAAAAAGGTTTGCTGTGTCTGTCAGCGTAGTGTCCAGAGCATGGAGGCGCTACCAGGAGACAGGCCAGTACATCAGGAGACGTGGAGGAGGCCGTAGGAGGGCAACAACCCAGCAGCAGGACCGCTACCTCCGCCTTAGTGCAAGGAGGTGCACTGCCAGAGCCCTGCAAAATGACCTCCAGCAGGCCACAAATGTGCATGTGTCAGCATATGGTCTCACAAGGGGTCTGAGGATCTCATCTCGGTACCTAATGGCAGTCAGGCTACCTCTGGCGAGCACATGGAGGGCTGTGCGGCCCCACAAAGAAATGCCACCCCACACCATGACTGACCCACCGCCAAACCGGTCATACTGGAGGATGTTGCAGGCAGCAGAACAATCTCCACGGCGTCTCCAGACTCTGTCACATGTGCTCATGTGCTCAGTGTGAACCTGCTTTCATCTGTGAAGAGCACAGGGCGCCAGTGGCGAATTTGCCAATCTTGGTGTTCTCTGGCAAATGCCAAACGTCCTGCACGGTGTTGGGCTGTAAGCACAACCCCCACCTGTGGACGTCGGGCCACCCTCATGGAGTCTGTTTCTGACCGTTTGAGCAGACACATGCACATTTGTGGCCTGCTGGAGGTCATTTTGCAGGGCTCTGGCAGTGCACCTCCTTGCACAAAGGCGGAGGTAGCGGTCCTGCTGCTGGGTTGTTGCCCTCCTACGGCCTCCTCCACGTCTCCTGATGTACTGGCCTGTCTCCTGGTAGCGCCTCCATGCTCTGGACACTACGCTGACAGACACAGCAAACCTTTTTGCCACAGCTCGCATTGATGTGCCATCTTGGATGAACTGCACTACCTGAGCCACTTGTGTGGGTTGTAGACTCCGTCTCATGCTACCACTAGAGTGAAAGCACTGCCGGCATTCAAAAGTGACCAAAACATCAGCCAGGAAGCATAGGAACTGAGAAGTGGTCTGTGGTCACCACCTGCAGAACCATTCCGTTTTTGGGGGTGTCTTGCTAATTGCCTATAATTTCCACCTTTTGTCTATTCCATTTGCACAACAGCATGTGAAATGTATTGTCAATCAGTGTTGCTTCCTAAGTGGACAGTTTGATTTCACAGAAGTGTGATTGACTTGGAGTTACATTGTGTTGTTTAAGTGTTCCCTTTATTTTTTTGAGCAGTGTATATTGTGATCACTACATCTGATGGATCTGGATACTGCCTTCAAACACATTTCTGCAGCATTAGTAAAGATATGATCAAAACATGATGATTTCATTCCTCTACTGTTTGTAACTACCCTGGTAGGTTGACTGATAACCTGAACAAGGTTGACGGCACTGGTTACAGTTTGAAGCTTTCTCTTGAGTGGGCAGCCTGATCACAGCTTTCCTCCAGTATTAGTTCATTAATTAACAGTGTCTGGAGTTTAGTTTTCCTGTTCTACAGTCTTATAAAGACAGGGGGGTTGACTGGGACAGACAATGTAACATCCATAATATTTTGAGAAAATGTTTTTGAAAAACAAGCACCTTACATAGGATCATCTTATAACTGTCTCTCTAAAGCTACCTTTCATCAAGGTTTTATATGGTCTATTGGTTTCTCTCTTTTCATTGGCAGAATCCTTTTTCAGTGTTATGATATTCATAACATCCATATCCACCAATCCATCTTCCTGTCAACTAACAGAACTCTGCTGGTTGTCCTGGTAACAGATACCAGTCTATCTTCCTGTCAACTAACAGAACTCTGCTGGTTGTCCTGGTAACAGATACCAGTCCATCTTCCTGTTAACTAACAGAACTCTGCTGGTTGTCCTGGTAACAGATACCAGTCCATCTTCCTGTTAACTAACAGAACTCTGCTGGTTGTCATGGTAACAGATACCAGTCCATCTTCCTGTCAACTAACAGAACTCTGCTGGTTGTCCTGGTAACAGATACCAGTCCATCTTCCTGTTAACTAACAGAACTCTGCTGGTTGTCCTGGTAACAGATACCAGTGGGCAGATCTATTGTATTTGTTCAAACTAAACTACAGCACTTACTTTGATGTGTCAAATCTGATCCTTTCTTCTCTTCTCTTCCTCTCACAGTTACACTCAGCCCCGTTGTTTTCCTGCAGTCCACCAGCAGCACAGACAACCTCTTCATACCCAGCAGTAAGGTGCTACTGGGAGAGGCACGAAACGGGGACTCCGGGAGGGAGGAAGGGCTAGCGTTGTCCTGGTAACCATAAAGAGGGGACACAGACACATATCATAATGGATGCTTATGTCACCGCTGTCATGAAGTGCTTTACAGAAACCCAGCCCAGACCCTGATAGAGCAAGCTGTATGCTAGACCAGACTAAGCTGTACCATCTGGTGTTCTGATCTGGAGAGACTCTTCTCTGCCTCCTCAGCATCAGGATGTTGTTGATGCTCCCCAGAGGATCCACGATAGTCATGTCTCTCTCCTGTGTGAACGACAACATCAGACAGACAGTCAACGTATGACCTTCTACTTCTACCTTCTACGACGCACAATTGGCATAGCGTCGTCCGGGTTTGGCCGGTAGGGATATCCTTGTCTCAGTATGTAAATGTAATAAAATGTATGCACTCTACTGTAAGTCGCTCTGGATAAGAGCGTCTGCTAAATGACTAAAAATGTTAAAAATGTTACTGCAATCATAGGGTCTTACAAGAGGCATTAATATGTCTAAAAAGGGCCTAAAATGGCCACTTCATCATTATTTTATAAAATAATGTTTGTGTTGCAAATGTGAAAGGGTAGTTTCACGAAATGGGTGCCTTTTGTGTCCCTTTGATATTTCATGTACAAAATATGCAACAATATTGAATTTGAAAAGCCTGCTATATTAGATGAGGTGCACTTTAATGTCGACCACATGGAGAATTCGATTAATCTAATTTAAAAGTACCAAAAATATATGTACCAACAGCAGATCGCCCCTGAAACAATTCCTACAGTACAGAACAACATATTCATGTGTAGAACTTCAGTAGAATGCCCCATTAAAACCACACATTAGTTCAACAACGGCAGAGTTTGTGCCCCTGTTTAAGACAATACTCACTGGTGTTAATCTGATATTCTGTCTCCTCCTCTTTCACTCCCAAAACGTCTTCCTCCTTCACCTTTATTGAGATAGAAACTTGTAGAGAGGAAGCGGATGCTATCTCTTCTTTCACTGTAACAGCCTCCTCTTCTTTCACTATAACAGCCTCCTCTTCTTTCACTATAACAGCCTCCTCTTCTTTCACTGTAACAGCCTCCTCTTCTTTCACTATAACAGCCTCCTCTTCTTTCACTATAACAGCCTCCTCTTCTTTCACTGTAACACCCTCATCTTCCACGACATTGTTCAGTCCCAGAGCTTCTTTCTCCATACAGCAGACCCCCTCTTCTTTAGCAGGGGAGGAGTAGTTTAGTGAGCTCATGGTCGGGGATGTTAGCTAGTTAGTTAGCATTAGCGACTAGCCTAACGCTAGGCTCAGTATCAATCTTAAACAAGTTTGCAAATTGAACAAGCAAATTAGGTTAAAGGTCATCAGTTGATAAGTCAACAGAAATGTGTTTGAAACACTGAGATTAGCTAATGTACATTAACACGGTGTAACGCGTAAATCTATCGGTTTCATGTTGGCTAGCAAGCTACCGAGGTGGTTAAAAAAGTAGGCGCCTTGTTGTTCCTGAATAAGCGTGTCCCGTCCAGTAAATTATACGTCACGCAAGAAGCATCACCCGAAAGATGCAAATCGCCATCTGCTGACTGGAGTGGGTAACGCAGTTTGGAAACAATAGTTACTACACTTTTGTATTGGAAAGAACGTCATAATAATTTAACAATAAACTGATATATTTTCTCTTACGTCTTACAAATAATACGTTCTTGTACACAGACGTAGAAGCTTAATATGAATATGTGGATGATGAATAAATACTTCTATGAATAGGTAGTGTGTTAAAACACATTTGTGTTAATACTCTGTTCATTTTTCACATTCGTTTTTATCTAGATGTGACGGTACTTTTCCCTTAAAGCCACTCTCTATAAGATACAAATCATCCTGTAAACAATAGAGCAAATGCATCACATGCAAATAGCACTTGATTATCTGTAGTGCTTTACACTGAGTCTACAAAACATTAAGAACACCTGCTCCTTCCATGACTTAGACTGACCAGGTGAATCCAGGCTAAAGCTATGATCCCTTATTGATGTCACTAGTTAAATCCACTTCAATGAGTGTAGATGAAGGGGGGGAGTCAGGTTAAATAAGGAATTTTAAGCCTTGAGACATGAGACATGGATTGTGCATGTGTGCCATTCAGAGGGTGAATGGGGAAGACAACATATTTAAGTGTCTTTGAACGGGGTATGGTAGTAGGTGCCAGGCTCATCGGTTTGTGTCAAGAACTGCAAAGTTGCTGGGTTTCCACCATCCAAACAGTGGCGGTCAGTGCCGTTTAAGATGAGGCAGGACGATTTGTTTATTCATGGCCTTATTTCTATTACAGCATATTAGATGACTGTCATTCATATTCCATTCACCCTGTTCAATGTAACAGCGATAGGTTTAGGCTACTACATGATACTAACATTTCCCCTATACCCATCATAAGGTTTCTACAACCTGCCTATGAATGAAAGTTTAGAATGTAGGTTCACACAGGTCGAGAGAAACATTTGAGGTGACAGACACTGACACATGGACAGACACATTCAATACTGCCTTGCACACTCTCGCCTGCATCTAGATGAAATAGAGATTCTATTGCACAAATTCAGGTATATTTATCCCGGTTTTGTTCCGTTTAAGAAACGTTTGTCAACAGAATCGGCTGAATGAATTCACCCCTGATGACGCGTAAACACAGTTCACTTTCACGACTGCCACGTTGTATTTCCTCTCACATCAATTCGCTCACCTTTTCCCTTCGCTTGTGGACGTCAATGCACAACACATCAGCTGTAGGTGACCAGGAGAAAAAACCTTTCCAAACCAAACCATTTCATAACTGCTACACACAGCATCGTTGTCACCATATTAGCTAAAGTAACGTCATAGTCAACACAGCTAATATAAGTAACGTGTTAGTAAACCTGCTACAATCATGACAGAGCTCCTCTGTGGAGATTCTACATGTTTCATCATTAGATGCTACAGTCCTCCAACAATGGGTGTCATATGAAGCTTTACCACTTGCTCTGTAATAGAAGTAGTATTTTTCCTCGACTCACCTGTGTCCCCGCACATTGACTCTGTACCAGTGCCTCCTGTATATAGCCTCCACATTGACTCTGTACCGGTAATACCTGTATACAGCCTCCACATTGACTCTGTACCGGTAATACCTGTATACAGCCTCCACATTGACTCTGTACCGGTAATACCTGTATACAGCCTCCACATTGACTCTGTACCGGTAATACCTGTATACAGCCTCCACATTGACTCTGTACCGGTAATACCTGTATACAGCCTCCACATTGACTCTGTACCGGTAATACCTGTATACAGCCTCCACATTGACTCTGTATCGGTACCTCCTGTATATAGCCTCCACATTGACTCTGTACCAGTAATACCTGTATACAGCCTCCACATTGACTCTGTACCGGTAATACCTGTATATAGCCTCCACATTGACTCTGTACCGGTAATACCTGTATACAGCTTTGCTACTGTTATTTTACTGCTGCTCTTTTATATATAAAATACAAATAATTAATATTACACTTATTTTTCTTAAAACAGCATTGTTGGTTAAGTCAGCATTCCACTGTAAGGTTGACACTTAATTTGATTTGTATTTTGATTTCATTCATACATTTCTTACATGAATTTATTAATATAGAAAATATAAATATTGAAAATATAAATGTTTCGATTTTTTATATATATTGTTGAACATAATATACTTTAAGGGTATATTAGTTCCAGGATCTCTGCAAGTGTTAAAGTTATGGGCAATTTAATTCAGAGAAATTAGCATAGTAGGACCTGTAACTTAAGGTTACCTAAGATAACCCCTGTTCTACGATATTATAAGCCTCGTTAGGGGCGGAGTCTAGGGAGATCCAATCAAACAACATCTGTCAAGCAACAGCTACTAGCAGATGACTCCACTTCCTATTTAAGGGCCATAGTCTCTCCCGTCTTCACATCTAAGTACATTTGTCTTCCATGTGTGAAAGGTAACCTAGTCAACTACCAACTACCATGGAGCTCATATCCTCTCCGATGCCAAGTCTAGACAGGATCATCCCTCAGAGGTCCCCACTCTACTCACCGTATGTGTAGTGATGTCCAGTCAGTAGAACCTCATGAAGGTACATCACCACAACATGCTGCATTACAGATCTCTTGAACAGAGATGCCTTTGAACAATGCCTATGTTGTAGCCATACCTCTGGTGGATTGAGCCATCAAGCCCTCCGGAGGTGTCAGATCCTTGCTACTATAGAACCCCATGAAGGTATTTTTTTATTTGACCTTTATTTAACCAGGTAGGCCAGTTGAGAACAAGTTCTCATTTACAACTGTGACCTGGCCAAGATAAAGCAAAGCAGTGCGACAAAAACAACAACACAGAGTTACACATAAACAAATGTGCAGTCAATAACACAATAGAAAAATCTATGTACAGTGTGTGCAAATGTAGAAGAGTAGGGAGGTCATCTCAAGGACTCAAGGACTGGAATCATCTCAAGGACTTCATCAAACTGACACTAGTGGAAGTCGTCTCGAGAATTCCAGAAAAATCTGTTTGGTCCTACGCGATGTATATATTTCACTTATACACTAACTTCATCCGTGCCGAGGATGATGCCTGGATAAAAAAGGATTTTCCTCATTGGCTGCCTGTTCTGGAGCAGCCAGGACCTTCTGCCTGAAACTGAAGTGCTGTGTGTTATTAAAGCATGTACAGTTTAGGTCCTTCTTTGTTGAACAAAGGCAACTGACATCCCCAGACATCAGCTCACCAGGAGCCATGGTGATGTCCTGGTGTATTCTCATGGTGGAGGGCACTGCTTTTATGGGTCTTGGCATCATCTCCATCGCACGTTCAACATCGGCACTCTTCACACAGAACAGCTTCACTGACGTGTTTGTCTGATGGAGGCCTTGTAAAGCTCCTGTGCATCACTGATATCACGGCCCTTAGCCACCAACCTGTCAGCTGTTCTCTTCAACGTTCATGATGTGGACTTAGTGGTCAAGTTCCTCAGTGCTCCTTTCCTCTCCTTGCTTCTGTTGTATGCTGTTGTTCTCCACTGTTTACGCTTCTGATGCTGGTCTGTCTCACTTAATAAATCAATTATCTTTTCTTTTCTTTTTCCCCCTGAATCAACATTCCTTTTCCATCTCTCTCTCTCAAAGTACTGTTCCCTTTTTACTGGGTCAGCGTTGTGACGTGCTAGACACTGCCTTTGTCGTTCTGCTGCTGATGTGGGTGCCACCATTCCCTAGATGTTTCAATGGAATAACGTTAAATCAAAGATTCTTAGAATATATACATGTATACACTATAATCATTGAGTAATTTAGGATCCAGAGCAACTTAAAGGAACAACTGAAGAGCCTTGCCCAACTCTCCTACCACCAGGCTACCTGCCATAAAATATATTTTCTGTTCACATGGAACACATTACAGCATGTTTTATAAGTGAATATAAACAATATATAATGTATAATATATTCAATTATTAATTTGTTTAGATGCAATATTCATAAATGAAGTAAATAACTCAACCCTGTCACAGGTTTACAACCCGTTACATGTAGACTGAGGGACAGAGCTGAATTGTGTGATTTTAATCAATAATCATGCATTTATTTGATAAAAATACTTTCTCAACAAAATAACACAAATTTATGTTTGCATTCAATTATGTGCACATTTTAATATTAATTTCCCAAGTAAAAATTAATTGAAACACCTGGGGGACATGACACAATTCTTGGTGTCAGTTAAAAAAATATGATTTTGTAATAAGAAAGTTTAAATTAATTCTATATTTATTTCAATTCATTATACTGGACATTTCAATTTATATACAAAATCAGTCAGTGGGACTGAAATATTACCAGAGCTCAAGAAAGACCCAAATACTTTTAGAATAGAAATTGTTTTCTCTGACTGTTATTTTTTCACATCTAAATGTGGCCATACAACTCCCTTAAAGTGGAGGTAGCTAAATGTAACCACATGTAACATATGGATCTGCATTAGTATAGCATCACAAGTCCCAATGCAAAGTTACATCTTTCTTTTCTATTTTTAGAGTACATAAAACCGATCAGAATTCCAAAGAATGCCGAAGTCATGTCAGAATGTTTTTTTACAGGCTGTGAAGTAATATGGAGGACCCGGCTAGCCAGCCTATTCCCTACAATGTAAACTCTGACAGAAACATCTTCAAATAGATCACTTCAAATTAAACCAAATCGTGTGCACTCATGACTAGTGGTTTCAATAACATCTTCAGCCAACTTACAAGCAAATACTTTATGAATTGACGGTTACAGATAAGCTTGCAAGGTTCTTAGGCAACTAGCCTGCTAATGTTAGCCCTACCAGGCCTACCTACTTCAGCTCTGCATGAGTCAGCCAGTGGCTATCAACACCTAGCTAGCTGTAATTTACAGCTTTAATAGCAAATTGAGCCACATTAAAGTAAACCAAAGTTTTGTAAATACACAATGCCATCTAACCAGTTATCAAATCATGTTACATGCAGTTATCTTAGCCAGCCAGCTAACATTAGCTATTTTAACCTGCTAGCCTAGCCAGCTAACTAGCCTAGCTAGCCAACCCCCACAGTAAGTCATAAGTAGCAAGCCAGAACACAACATTGTTAACAACTCGAGACCAAGTAGCACAGGCAGGAGCCCACAGAACACAACAAAAACAGAACCAGCACATCAAAAGCGAAGAAAGCAGAGACTTACAGATTGACGGACCATCTGATGGTAAAAGAGTGGCTGAGTTACTGAAGCGAGAGGCAGGGAGAGAAGTGCTTCTGAGAGAGAGGTCGTTTCACCTGGCCAAGGGAGAGTCAGTGAGGCGGGTAATTAGGGTGACCACATGTCCCGGACAGTCCCGCACAACCAAACAATCATGTCCTGCATTTTATCAACAAATTCAAACACCACTAATTTAGAAAAAAAGGTTGATTTGTCTCGTAAAACAGTCTGACATTCCCGACCTGTCTCTTGCAGTCACGTTGCTCTTATGAAAATAGATACTGTATATCATAAGGATGTGATAGCCTTAGCCTACTGCTGATGTTAATCCTTAAGAGTCTATTGAAGCACTTTGCGTCAATCACCGACAGTCACTTACCATTCACTGTATCACAATCCCAGTGGGTCAGAAGTTTACATACACTAAGTTGACTGTGCCTTTAAGCAGCCTTGGAAAATTCCAGAAAATTATGTCATAGCTTCTGATAGGCTAATTGACATCATTTGAGTCAATTGGAAGAGCACCTGTGGATGTATTTCAAGGCCTACCTTGAAACTCAGTGCCTCTTTACTTGACATCATGGGAAAATAAAATCTGCCAAGATCTCAGAAAATAAATTGTAGACCTCCACAAGTCTGGTTCATCCTTGGGAGCGATTTCCAAACGCCTGAAGGCGTCCTCTGGTCTGATGAATCAAAAATAGAACTGTTTGGCCATAATGACCATCGTTATGTTCGGAGGAAAAAGGGGGATGCTTGCAAGCCGAAGAACACCATCCCAACCGTGAAGCACACAGGTGGCAGCATCACGTTATGGGGGTGCTTTGCTGCAGGAAGGACTGGTGCACTTCACAAAATAGATGGCATCATGGGGGAGGAAAATTATGTGAATATATTGAAGCAACATCTCAAGACATCAGTCAGGAAGTTAAAGCTTGGTCGCAAATGGGTCTTCCAAATGGACAATGACGCAAAGCATACTTCCAAAGTTGTGGCAAAATGGCTTAAGGACAACAAAGTCAAGGTATTGGAGTGGGCATCACAAAGCCCTGACCTTAATGCTATAGAAAACAGATCATTTTTACCCTTTTTAAAATAGTTATGGGGGGGAGGTCCGGGGGATGTCTGTCTTTGAAAGGGTCATTGTAATATTTAAGATGTCCCCTTTAATGATGACCTATACCTAAAAGTCAAAGGGTCTGAATACTTTCCAAAGAAACTAAGTGATTGAGGAGAGAGCATAATTGCTATATTCTAAATAAAATCATTGACCCATAAGGGAACACACGACCAAAGCAATGCGTGACCCATATAGAATTAAAACAATATTCATCCTAATGAGAAATATAATCGAATAAACAAATGTTTGCAAAACCAAAGACATGAAAACTGGTGGGAACATTGTATTTAGCTTGGATTTCATATGGCCAGGAAGGTTATTGAGAATAACAATAGACAATAGTTAATATTACTAGTTTAGGGATGAAGATAGTGAAGGTTCATCAATGTTAAGGATGTTTTTTAATTTAATGTGGAAACAACGTTTATTCAACCAGTGGGAGGCTTGTAAATGCCCCCAGGAAAGTGGAATGAGGAACTCTTCATTGAGACAATCATGAATCAGCAATCTGTGGGTGAGTTGTAGTGGATATTATAATATAAGGATCTGCTGGAGTCCAAGTCAAACCAAGATTCTTTATTTCTGAGCTCAGAGAGAATAACAGAGTTTGGTATTTTATTAGGATCCCCATTAGCTGTTGCAAAAGCAGCAGCTACTCTTCCTGGGGTCAACACAAAACATGACACATAATTGTCACGTCTCTCATCGGAAGGCATGGACCAAAGCGTAGCGTGGTAAGTGTTCATGATTTTTATTTAATCAAAAAACACTCGAACAAAATGACAAAGACAAGAACGAACAGTTCTGTAAGGCAAATCAACTATACAGAAAACAACTACCCACAAAACACAGGTGGAAAAAGGCTGCCTAAGTATGATTCCCAATTAGAGACAACGATAGACAGCTGCCTCCGATTGGGAACCACACTCGGACAAAAACAAAGAAATAGAAAACATAGAAATAAAGAAACTGGAATTTCCACTCGAGTCACACCCCGGCCTAACCAAAATCATTTTGTAAAAGGCACACGTAGCGACATATCAATGCATACACACAAACTATCTAGGTCAAATAGGGGAGAGGGGTTGTGCCGTGAGGTGTTGCTTTATCTGTCTTTTGACACCAGGTTTGCTGTTTATTTGAGCAATATGAGATGTAAGGAAGTTCCATGCAATAAGGGCCCTATATAATACTGTACGCTTTCTTGAATTTGTTTTGGAAACTTGGGGACTGTGAAAAGACCCCCGGTGGCATGTCTGGTGGGATAAGTGTGTGTGTCAGAGCTGTGTGTAAGTTGCCTTGTAAGAACTTTGATGATATCTGTACATTATAGGAACACCTGTGATGACAAAAGTACAATGATTCATGTTTTGCTTTAGCTTGAGATTAAGAATCAGTGGTTGACACCTTGCAAGTGCATGAAAAGGTCAACTGTACAAAGTCAGATGTTGAAACTATATTTTAGGTAACAGATGGATAAAGGAAACTAAGAGTTCCTGTTGATACTATGTTCCAGTCTTACTTCCAGTCTGACATGACAGCAATAAGGGGAAGAGTGATTGGGAAACTTCCTGCCAATAACGCAATAAGCTGAACTCCGCCTAGCAGAGACATCTTTGTATTAGCAACTATTATTTATGAGCTTTTAAGGTATTAAAGTTAAGGGACATCACCCTGGGCGGGGTGATCCTCAGTAGGGGATAAAAAGAGAAAACACCATCTTTTGAACTGAGTGTCTTGCTTGCAAATTGCTGTAAGTGTAAACTCCGTGTTGCAATCCTTATTAAACAAACTAACCTCTGATCAAATAAGTTTTCCTGTGGTCTCTTCTGTGCACATAGGGCAGAATTCCCTTACAGACTATGCAAACAATTTGGGATTTTCAACACATTCATGTTTCTTATAAAAAGAAGAAGTGATGCAGTCAGTCTCTCCTCAACTCTTAGCCAAGAGAGACTGGCATGCATAGTATTTATATCAGCCCTCTGATTACAATTAAGAGCAAAACGTGCCGCTCTGTTCTGGGCCAGCTGCAGCTTTACTAGGTCTTTCTTTGCAGCACTGGACCACACGACTGAACAATAATCAAGATGAGACAAAACTAGAGCCTGCAGAACTTGCTTTTTGGAGTGTGGTGTCAAAAAAGCAGAGCATCTCTTTATAAGGCTAGACCTCTCCCCATCTTTACAACCATTGAATCTATATGTTTTGACCATGACAGTTTACAATCTAAGGTAATGCCAGGTAATTTAGTCTCCTCAACTTGTTCAACAGCCACACAATTCATTACCAGACTCAGCGGAGGTCTATAACTTAAGGAATGATTTGTACCAAATACAATGCTCTTAGTTTTAGAGATGTTCAGGACCAGTTTATTACTGGCCACCCATTCCAAAACAGACTGTAACTCTTTGTTAAGGGTTTCAGTGACTTCATTAGCTGTGGTTCCTGATGTGTATATCGTTGAATGCTCAGCATACATGGACACACACGCTTTGTTTAATGCCAGTGGCAGGTCATTGGTAAAACTAGAAAAGAGTATAGGGCCTAGAGAGCTGCCCTGCGGTACTTTACATGTTTGACATTAGAGAAGCTTCCATTAAAAACCCTCTAAGTTCTGGTAGATAGATAGCTCTGAATCCACGATATGGCAGAGGTTGAAAAGCCATAGCACAGACATTCTTAAACAACAGGTTATGGTCAATAATATCAAAGGCTGCACTGAAATCTAACAGTACAGCTCTCACAATCTTCTTATTATCAATTTCTCTAAACCAATCATCAGTCATTTGTGTCAGTCAGTACATGTTGAGTGCCCTTCTCTGTAAGCATGCTGAAAGTCTGTTGTTCATTTGTTTACAGAGAAATATCATTGTATTTGGTCAAACACATTTTTTTCCAACAGTTTGCTCAGAGCTGGCAGCAAGCTTATAGGTCTGCTGTTAGAACCAGTAAAGGCCGCTTTACCACTCTTGGGTAGTGGAACTACTTTGTCTTCCCTCCAGGCCTGAGGACAAAGACTTTTCTCTAGGCTCAGATTAAAAATATGACAGATAGGAGTGGCTATAGAGTCAGCTACCGTCCTCAGTAGCTTTCCATCTAAGTTGTCAATGCCAGGAGGTTTGTCATTATTGATCGATAAGAATTTTTCCCCCTCTCCCACACTAACTTTACAAAATTAAATACTTGCACTGCTTTTCTTTCATTATGTTTTTTTACAAGTTTGTTTCCATCATTCTTTATATCATTGATCTAGGATTCATAATAAAGTTTATTATTTTTGTTGAGTTTGGTCACATCATTTCTCAATTTGCAGTACATAAGTGTTAGTGGAATTAAAAAATTCCTCTAATATACTCATTAATTAAATTCAATCTGTCTATTTAGAAGAATTTGTAAGATACTTATTAACATAAAATAGACAGGATACAGTCATATTAAAATTAGATAATAGTGTTTATTCTCGGAGCACGCTGCTATTTGATCATAAACACAGGCTTATATACAAGATATGACGTCATAGGTTACAGAATAAGTCTCATTGTCCTGACAAATAGAAAACAGGTTCAAAAGTTCATTCCAACTTCACAGCACACACACATGACACATAATATAATCAATTATCCTGAAGGCTCACTATAATTTATTACCACTTTAGCAGACAACTCAAGATAATGGAAGACCTAAAAAGTTACCCACAGCCTTATCTAAACATCTCAGGGCTAAGTTGGGTCAGTTTAACCATAGTTTAATGACCCTTTCTGCTTATTTTATGACCCACAACACAAATCTCTTTTCACCAGGCGTGCAGAGTTCAATTAGTTATAGATTTATCTAAAGCTAGAATTTGTTTTAACTATTTATTAACAAAATTCCTAACAATAAGCCAGCCAGACTTATTAGCCACTCCTTTTGCCCCATCTCCTTCAACCATACAGATGCTCAATTCCTCATCAATCCATGGAGCCTTAACAGTTCTAACAGTAAGTTTCTTAATTCTTGTCAATAGGGGGGCGCTGTTTTCACTTTGGAAAAAATCGTGCCCAAATTAAACTGCCTCGTACTCTATTCTAGATCATACAATATGCATATTATTATTACTATTGGATAGAAAACACTCTCAAGTTTCTAAAACTGTTTGAATTATATCTGTGAGTAAAACAGAACTCATTTTGCAGCAAACTTCCACACAGGAAGTGAAAAATCTGAAAACGAGGCTCTGTTCCAGGGCCTGCCTATTCAATTGCCTTATATTTATCAATATGCATGCACTTCATACGCCTTCCACTTAATGTCAACAGGCAGTGGAAGGTGGAATGGGGTGTCTAGCTTGATCTGAGGCCAAACAAGAGCTTTTGGAGTGACAGGTCTGGAAATGTCTTTGTCTTCTCTGGCGCGTGAAGTACCTCGACATTGTCTTCTGATAAGCGTTCGCTATACACGGTGGATATCTCCGGCTCTGAGTTTTATCAGTTTATTCAACGTTTATTGGGACTTTTGGAATTTTCCGTTCTTTGCGCCAAGAGAAGATGGGCATGTTCGCGCCACATGGCTAGCTAAGGTTGCTAATTCGACAGAAGAAATGGACATTCTAAAACCAAACAACGATTTATTCTGGACCAAGGACTCCTTGCACAACATTCTGATGGAAGCTCAGCAAAAGTAAGACAACATTTATGATGTTATTTCGTATTTCTGTGTAAATTGTTGAGTCCTATTCTCCGCCGTTTTGGTGAGTGCTGTCTCACAATAACGCAAGCTGTACGTTATGGTAAAGTTATTTTTAAAAATCTAACACGGCGGTTGCATTAAGAACTAGTGTATCTTTCATTTGCTGTACAACATGTATTTTTTAGTAAAGTTTATGATGAGTTCTTTGGTCAGATTAGGTGAGTGTCCAAAATAGCTCCGGACATTCTGGGGAAATGTTGCTACATATTCACAATGTATAACCACGGTTTGCAGCTCTAAATATGCACATTTTCGAACAAAACATAAGTGTATTGTATAACCTGATGTTATAAGACTGTCATCTGATGAAGTTGGTCAAGGTTAGTGATTAATTTTATATCTTTTGCTGGTTTTTGCGATAGCTACCTTTTGCGGTGAATAAATGCATTTGTGTGTTTGGCTATTGTGGTAAGCTAATACAATTCTATATTGTGTTTTCGCTGTAAAACACTTTAAAAAAAATCTGAAATAATGGCTGGATTCACAAGATGTTTATCTTTCATTTGCTGTACACCATGTATTTTTCATAAATGTTTTATGATGAGTATTTAGGTATTTCACGTTGCTCTCTGTAATTATTCTGGCTGCTTTGGTGATATTTTTGATGGTAGCTGCAATGTAAAACTATGATTTATACCTCAAATATGCACATTTTCGAACAAAACATAAATGTATTGTATAACATGTTATAAGACTGTCATCTGATGAAGTTGTTTCTTGGTTAGAGACTAATTATATCTCTATTTGGTCGGTTTTGTGATAGCTACCTATGCGGTAGAAACATGGTGAAAATATGCGGTTGAGTCTTTGGCTATTGTGGTTGGCTAATATAAATACATATTGTGTTTTCGCTGCAAAACATTTTAAAAATCAGAAATGATGGCTGGATTCACAAGATGTTTATCTTTCATTTGCTGTATTGGACTTGTGATTTCATGAAAATTATATTATATGATATCCCTGTCCCGTTAGGCTAGGCTATGCTAGTCAGCTTTTTTGATGAGGATGCTCCCGGATCCGGGATGGGTATCAATGAAAGGTTAACCTGTACCTGTTTATCAATAATTAGAAGAAGCAATTTCATTTGGTAAAAACAGGTAAACACATTATCAGTCAGATGTGAAATATCAATATACACGCTAAGAGAAGTAATTTCTCTCTCCTGTGTGGATTCTCTAATGACGTTTAAGTGACTGTGATGAGTAATATGTTTTCCCACAGTCTGAGCTTTTGTAAGCCTTCTCCTCTGTGTGCAGTCTCATGTGTTCTTTCAGGCTTCCTAAATGGGCAAACGCTTTGCACCCTGGGAGGAGTGGTAAGGCTTCTCCCCTCTGTGTATTTTCTCGTGTTGGTTCAGGTTGCTTTTCTGGTTAAAACTATTTCCACACTGGGAGCAGTGGTAAGGATTCTCCCCTGTGTGTGTATTCTCTCATGTGTTTTCAAGTTCCATAACTGGGTAAAACTCTTTCCACACTGGGAGCAGTGGTAGGGCTTCTCCCCTGTGTGGATTCTCTCATGTTGTTTCAGCTCACATAAGTAGTTACAACCCTTTCCACAGTGGGAACACTGGTGTCTTCTTGCTGGGTTGGACGTTGCTGGCTCTGGTTCCTCTGAGCCTGGTCTTTCTCCTGCCAAACACAGTGTGTTTTTTAAAATAGAGACCTGAATGAAACCTCCACATGATAAAACGGTCTTGCTACGAGGGTAAATCCTAATCAGATCCCTCAATAACCTGATGCCAGTTTTATCAATCTTGGTGTGATTTTAAAACAAATATTGTAGAGTTTCCTGGTAATTACTGATGTTTACAAGACTTATTTATTCATCCTGTTTTACAAGTCAGAACAGAAAAAACGAAACAGTTCTAGAACCCTCAAGACACAGACGTTGCTGGATTCCAATCGAGCAGGTGGTTCTAAATATATAACTTTCATAGCTGTATGATACAGAATGCGACCTACAGTCGTGGCCAAAAGTTTTGAGAATGACACATTATTTTCCAATACGTTTGCTGCTTCTGTGTCTTAAGATATTTTTGTCAGATGTTCCTATGTAATGCTGAAGTATAATTACAAGCATTTCATAAGTGTCAAAGGCTTTTATTGACAATGACATGAAGTTGATGCAAAGAGTCAATATTTGCAGTGTTGACCCTTCTTTTTCAAGACCTCTACAATCTGCCCTGGCATGCTGTCAATTAACTTCTGGGACACATCCTGACTGATGGCAGCCCATTCTTGCATAATCAATGCTTGGAGTTTGTCAGAATTTGTGGGTTTTTTGTTTGTCCACCCGCCTCTTGAGGATTTACCACAAGTTCTCAATGGGATTAAGGTCTGGGGAGATTCCTGGCCATGGACCCAAAATATTGATGTTTTGTTCCCCGAGCCACTTAGTTCCCCGAGCCACTTATCACTTTTGCCTTATGGCAAGGTGCTCCTTCATGCTGGAAAAGGCATTGTTCGTCACCAAACTGTTCCTGGATGGTTGGGAGAAGTTGCTCTCGGAGGATGTGTTGGTACCATTCTTTATTCATGGCTGTGTTCTTAGGCAACATTGTGAGTGAGCCCACAACCTTGGCTGAGAAGCAACCCCACACATGAATGGTCTCAGGATGCTTTACTGTTGGCATGACACAGGACTGATGGTAGCGCTCACCTTGTCTTCTCCGGACAAGCTTTTTTCCGGACGCCCCAAACAATCGGAAAGGGGATCATCAGAGAAAATGACTTTACCCCAGTCCTCAGCAGTCCAATCCCTGTACCTTTTGCAGAATATCAGTCTGTGTGCAGATGCACTCACACCTGCCTGCTGCCATTCCTGAGCAAGCTATGTACTTGTGGTGCCCCGATCCCGCAGCTGAATCAACTTTAGGAGACGGTCCTGGCGCTTGCTGGACTTTCTTGGGTGCCCTGAAGCCTTCTTCACAACAATTGAACCACTCTCCTTGAAGTTCCTGATGATCCGATAAATAGTTGATTTAGGTGCAATCTTACTGGCAGCAATATATTTGCCTGTGAAGCCCTTTATGTGCAAAGAAATGATGACGGCACGTGTTTCCTTGCAGGTAACCATGGGTGACAGAGGAAGAACAATGATTCCAAGCACCACACTCCTTTTGAAGCTTCCAGTTTTGGGGGGGATTCAGTTCATTTGCATGGCAAAGAGGGACTTGGCAATTAATTGCAATTCATCTGATCACTCTTCATAACATTCTGGAATACATGCAAATTGCCATCATACAAACTGAGGCAGCAGACTTTGTGAAAATTTATATTTGTGTCATTCTCAAAACTTTTGGCCACGACTGTACACACTTCCTTAAACATAAAATAAGTAAATAAGTAATTTTAAGTGGAAGTCCAAAACTTGCTTTTACATTGAAGCACATCAGTGCATCAGTAAAATCTCCCCGTTGTTGAAAGGGTTCGACACCTGCTGTTAAAATGGCCCAATTTCTTATTTAGACGTTCACAGATTTTCAACATTTTGACTATCGCTGATGTCATATTTTGGGTAAAGTAAAAAATTAAGTGAAATATTTGGGAAGATGTTCCTAAAACTGAGAGTAACTACAATAAACAAAAATATAAATGCAACATGTAAAGTGTTGGATGTTACATTTTTTACATCCCTGTTAGTTAACATTTATTCTTTGCCAAGATAATCCATCCACCTGACAGGTGTGGCATATCAAGAAGCTGATTGAACAGCTTGATTATTACACAGGTGTACCTTGTGCTGGGGATAAAAAAAGGCCACTCTAAAATGTTCAGTTTTTTCACACAACACAATGCCACTGCCACAGATGTCTCAAGTTTTGAGGGAGCGAGCAATTGGCATGCTGACTGCAGGAATATCCACTGCAGCTGTTACCAGATACTTGAATGTTAAATTCTCTACCAGAAGCCGCCTCCAACGTTGTTTTAGAGAATTTGGCAGTACATCCAACTGGCCTCACAACCACAGACCACATGTAACGGCGCCAGCCCAGGACCTCCACATCGTCTGAGACCAGCCACCCGAGTTGTATTTCTCTTTGTAATTAAGCCCTTTTGTGGGGAAAAACTCATTCTGATTGGCTGGGCCTGGCTCCGCAATGGGTGGGCATATGCCCTCCAGGGCCCACCAATGGCTGCGCCCCTGCCCAGTCATGTAAAGTCCATAGATTAGGGCCTAATTTATTTATTTTCAATGACTGACTTATATGAACTGTAAATCATTGAAATTGTTGTTTATATTTTGGTTCAGTATACACACACACATACAGTGCATTCGTTAAGTATTCAGACCCCTTCACCTTTTCCAAATTTTGTTACATTTCAGCATTATTCTAAAATTGATTAACAAGATGTTTATCTTTCATTCGCTGTAATGGACTTGTTAATGTGTGAAAGTGACATATTTCTAAAAAATATTTTTGAATTACCCGCGCTGCCTTTTCAGCGGAATGTTGTCGAGGGGTTCCGCTAGCGGAACGCATGTCCTAGACAGGTTTAAAGGGTATTTGTGTGTAGATTGAATCAGGCTGTAACGTAACAAAATATGGAAAAGTCAAGGGGTCTGAATACTTTCCGAAGGCACTGTATATAGCCATGTTATGAAGTATGAAAAGGCTTGTTTATGAATTCACTATGACATCATCATATATATATATACATTTTATGTTTTATGTTGAAAAGTGTTTTTTTTTCTCCTCAGACATAAATAAACAATTCCAGGTGAAAGCCAAATGCCATAGCTGTAATACAATAATAAACTGGCAAAGCAGCAGAGTGAGGCCCGCGTCCAGCAACGTCACGAGTCACGCAGCTGTTTCAGTACAGCACTACAGGGAGAGAGAGAGAGAGAGAAAACTCCACTGGACTAGTTTCAATGTATGGAATCACTTCAGAGTTTCTGGATTTTGGGTAAACTTCTCCTTTAACCTCACTAGGATAGGGGGCAGCATTCGGAATTTTGGATGAAAAGCGTGTCCAAAGTAATCTGCCTGCTACTCAGGCCCAGAAGCTAGGATATGCAAATTTTGGATAGAAACCACTCTGAAGTTTCTAAAACTGTTAAAATAATGTCTGTGAGTATAACAGAACTGAAATGGCAGGTGAAAACCTGAGGGAAAATCCATCCAGGAAATGCTTTTATTTTGAAATGCCGGTTTTTCCATTGAAAGCCTATCCACCATACAAAGACTTATGACGCAGGTCACTATCTCTATTGCTTCCTCAACATGTGGCCAGTCTTTAGGCATTGTTTCAGGCTTTTACTCTGAAAAATGAGGGAGAAACAGCACGTTCAATGAGTGTACAGTGGAAATTTCCAGCCATGAGCCCAGCGCATGATCGGGAGGGCGCATTGCTTGTTTCTCCTTTTCTATTGACGAAGCTTTTGTCCGGTTGAAACATGATTGATTATTTATGACAAAAACAACAATGAGGCTGGATTATAAACACTGTTTGACATGTTTCTATGAAATGTTATGGTACTTTTCAGATTTTTTGACTGCTGTGACCGCGCTTTGTTCCAATGTATTACTGAACAAAACGCACCAAGAAAACGGAGGTTTTTGGACATAAAGAGTGACTTTATCGAACAAAACAAACATTTATTGTGTAACATGGAGTCTTCGGAGTGCAACCATATGAAGATCAAAGGTAAGTGATACATTTTAATGCTATTTCTGGCTTTTGTTACTCTTCTTCTTGGCTGCTAACTGTTTGTAATGATTTGTCATTAAAGCATCATTGAGATGCTTTAATCATTGAGGTTTTAAAGCATCATTGAGAAATAATGAATTGAAGTTGGAACATTTGTGACATTTGTAGACTAGAGATTAAGAATGTTGGGCCATTAACCGAGAAGTCGCTGGTTCGAATCCGCACGCCCCCCAAGGTAGAAAAAAGCTGCCGTTCTACCCTTGAGCAAGGCAGTTAACCCGCAACAACTGCTCCCCGGGCGCCGATAACGTGGACGTCGATTAAGGCAGCCCCCGCACCACTCTGATTCAGAGGGGTTGGGTTCAATGCGGAAGACACATTTAGGGTGAATGGATTCAGTTGTGACTGACTAGATATCCCCTTTCCTTTCCCATCCCAGTCCTCCTTTAAGACTCCATAATGTTTCATCATTAGATGCTACAGTCCTCCTTTAAGAGAGATCTTTGATGAAAACCTGCTCCAGAGCAGAACCTGCTGCTTGAACAGAGTTCTGAGTATAGGGTCTGAATACTTAAGTAAATATAATATTTCAGTTTTGTATTTTTTGATAAATTAGCAAAATTATCAAACAAAAATGTTTTTGCTTTGTCAGTATGGGGTATTGTGTTTTTAGAAAAAGGCTGTAATGTAACAAAATGTGGAAAAAGTCAAGGGGTCTGAATACTTTCAGGAGGCACTGTACTCTCCGATAGCAACGGCCAATAGCAGACCACTTCCTATATCAGGGACATAGTCGCTCCCGTCTTCCATGTGTCTTCCATGTGTGAAAGGTAACCTGGTGAATATTATAGAATCAGGGTTCTGTTAGGTAACCTGGTGAATATCATAGAATCAGGGTTCTGTTAGGTAACCTGGTGAATATCATAGAATCAGGGTTCTGTTAGGTAACCTGGTGAATATCATAGAATCAGGGTTCTGTTAGGTAACCTGGTGAATATCATAGAATCAGGGTTCTGTTAGGTAACCTGGTGAATATCATAGAATCAGGGTTCTGTTAGGTAACCTGGTGAATATCATAGAATCAGGGTTCTGTTAGGTAACCTGGTGAATATCATAGAATCAGGGTTCTGTTAGGTAACCTGGTGAATATCATAGAATCAGGGTTCTGTTAGGGAACCTTCAGTTCTATTTCAGTGACTCGTTAGTCTCTCACTTTGGGGATATAGTCAACTACCACAGAGCTCATATACTCTCTGATGCCAAGTCTACACAGGATCATCCCTCAGAGGTCCCCACTCTACTCACCGTATGTGTAGTGATGTCCAGTCAGTAGAACCTCATGAAGGTACATCACCACAACATGCTGCATTACAGATCTCTTGAACAGAGATGCCTTTGAACAATGCCTATGTTGTAGCCATACCTCTGGTGGATTGAGCCATCAAGCCCTCCGGAGGTGTCAGATCCTTGCTACTATAGAACCTCATGAAGGTATGGGGGTGTAACTCATTATACGGATATAATGGCTAAAGTAAAGCAGTTTTAAATAAATCTAATTTCTACTCTTTCCAGTGGCTCCAACAGCGGCAATAACCTCAAGCACACGAGAAAAATCCCAGGATGGGACTTGTTGTTTGGGTACTGGGCGTAGGTGACCCTTCATAAAACAACAGATCAGGGGGTGTTCCACTGTATAGTTGTTGCAGCCTAAATGGCAGCCAAATATACATTTATAGTTGAAAAGGTTTTCCTTCGTCAGAAAGCAGAGTAGCTCTGAAACAGAGCAACAAAGGGGCTGATTTGTTTCTGATCTCACCATCTGTTAAATACACTGTGCTATAGTAATTATTGTGCTATAGTGAGTGTCTGGCTCTAGAACTCTGAATATAGTTTATTCTCAAGGAGAGCGGTCTCGTGTGTTGAGAAGCAGAGGATCACTGGTTTGAGCCTGGTATGGGGACAGGGACAGTGGAGGAAACTAAACTGTTAGCATCAGTTACACATTTTATTAATAAAGTTAGTCATTTCCAAATGAAACCATGTTCTGTAAGGTCAATATGTTGGAGTTCAGGCTTTACTTGACCTGTTAAAGTAGGAAATGAAATGAACTTTGCTCATTACAGAGACGGAGGTCAAGACAAAAAAAGGAGCTTGTTTTAAAATATATATTGGCCTGTTTAACAAGTTGTGTAGATCAGATATTAATGAAGCAATACAGACCACATTTAAGTGTCTGGAGTTTAGTTTGCCTGTTCAACAGTCTTGTAAAGATAGGGGGGGTTGACTGGGACAGGCAATGTAACATTCATGTTTTTAGGAAAAGGTTTTGTAAAACATGCACCTTACATCAGATCATCTTGAAACTTTCTCTCTAAAGCTAACTTTCATCAAGGTTTAATATGGTCTATTGGTTTCTCTCTTTTCATTGGCAGAATCCTTTTTCAGTGTTATGATATTCATAACATCCATATCCACCAGTCTATCTTCCTGTCAACTAACAGAACTCTGCTGGTTGTCCTGGTAACAGATACCAGTGGGCAGATCTATTGTATTTGTTCAAACTAAACTACAGCACTTACTTTGATGAGTCAAATCTGATCCTTTCTTCTCTTCTCCTCCTCTCACAGTTCCACTCAGCCCCGTTGTTTTCCTGCAGTCCACCAGCAGCACAGACAACCTCTTCATACCCAGCAGTAAGGTGCTACCGGGAGAGGCACGACACGGGGACTCCGGTGAGGGAGGAAGGGCTAGCGTTGTCCTGGTAACCATAGAGAGGGGACACAGACACATATCATTATGGATGCTTATGTCACCGCTGTCATGAAGTGCTTTACAGAAACCCAGACCAGACCCCGATAGAGCAAGCTGTATGCTAGACCAGACCAAGCTGTACCATCTGGTGTTCTGATCTGGAGAGACTCTTCTCTTCCTCGTCAGCATCAGGATGTTGTTGAGGCTCCCCAGAGGATCCCCAATAGTCATGTCTCTCTCCTGTGTGAATGAGAACATCAAACAGATGGTAAACTTACGACCGTCTATTATAATCATAGGGTCTTACAAGAGGCATTAATCTCTCTAAACAGCCTAAAATGCAAACCTGTTTGGGCTGCAAGCCCGACACCGGTACAATTATGACAACATCCAGCTCAAAGTGCAGGGCGCGAAATTCAAAAGCTATTTTTTTAAAATATTTAACTTTCACACATTAACAAGTCCAAGACACCAGATGAAAGATACACTTCTTGTGAATCAAGCCAACATGTCCGATTTTTAAAATGTTTTACAGGGAAGACAAAATATGTAAATCTATTAGCTAACCACGTTAGCAAATGACACCACTTTTCTAACTCCATCAGTTTCTTACTCCATCAGGTGCTATCACAAATTCGACCAAATAAAGATATAAATAGCCACTAACCAAGAAACAAATTCATCAGATGACAGTCTGATAACATATTTATTGTATAGCATATTTTTTTTTGAAAAATTTGCATATTTCAGGTATAAACCATATTTTACATTTCAGCTACAATCAGAAATTGTACCGAAAGCAGCCATAATATTTACAGACACCAACGTCAAATAGCTAATTACTCATCATAAAACATTTCTGAAAAATTCATAGTGTGCAGCAATTGAAAGACAGGCATCTTGTGATTCCAAACAATATTTCCGATTTATAAAATGTTTTACAGCGAAAACAAAATGTATCGCTATATTAGCGTAGCCACAATAGAGATAAACATTTGGGCGCCCACGACCCGTTCACATGCACGACAGATATTTGAAATAACATCATAAAATGGGTCTTACTTTGGCTGATCTTTCATCAGAATGTTGAAAAAGGTGTCCTCTGTCCAGATGAGTCGTTGTTTGGATTCAGAATGGCAAATATCCCTCTTCATTTAGCATTGCCAGTAGCTGAGTGTCACAAATCTCTCAGACGTAAACACAGTCAGACGACAGAACACGGTAAAACTCCCGAAAAAATTTCAATAATCTGATTAAACTATATTGAAAAAACATACATTACGATGATTTGTTCACATGTATCAAAAAAAATCCGAGCCAAGGAGTGTTGTCAGCAAAACAGAAGGCAATGCGAATGCCTTGTCGCGCGTTTCAAGGAACCGGAAGTGGACGGTCCTGTCAAAGAAATAGGTTCCCCTCCAACCCTGACCAAGATGAAGACAAAATGTCTCCTCTCACATCCTGTTGACACCCAGAGGCAGGCGTATGGAGTCTAAGTAGACTAATACGTGTCACTACCATGTATAGGCATCCTGTTGAAGAGAGCATATATTTCTGACATTCTACTTCCTGGTCAGGGAAAGTGCTGCCAAAGGAGATCTGTGTCACTCAGAGAAATAATTCCAACGCTTTTAGAAACTTGAGAGTGTTTTCTATCCAATAGTAACAATAATATCCATATTGTACGAGCAAGAATTGAGTATGAGGCCGTTTGAAATGAGCACATTTTATCTGGCTACTCAATACGCCCCCTGCAGCCATAAGAAGTTTTAAAGGGTCGTTCCACTAAATGGGTGCCTTTTGCATCCCTTTGATATTTTAAGTATAAATTATGCTCCAATATTGCATTTTAAAAGCCTGTTATACTAGATGAGATGCACTTTAATGTAGACCACATGGATAATTTAATAAATCTAATTTAAAAGTCCCCAAAATATATGTACCAATGGCAGATTAAAACTAACAAAGGCAGATGGCCCCTTTAACAATTCCTACAGTACTGAACAACATATTCAAGTGTAGAACTTCAGTAGAATGCCCCTTAAAATCCCCACATTAGTTAAACTAACGGCATAGTGTGTGACTCTGCTTTTAAGACAGTACTCACTGGTGTTAATCTGATATTCTGTCTCCTCCTCTTTCACTCCCAAGACGTCTTCCTCCTTCACCTTTATTGAGATAGCATCCTCTTCCTCTCTAAAAGGTTCTTCCTCTGTTTCCTCTATAACATCCTCTTCTTCTTTCACGACAATGTTCAGCCCCAGAGCTTCTTTCTGCATACAGCAGACCTCTTCTTTAACGGGGGAGGAGTAGTTTAGTGAGCTCATGGTCTGGGATGTTAGAATTAGCGACTAGCCTAACGCTAGGCTCAGTATCAATGTTTAACAACTTTGCAAATTGAACAAGCAAATTAGGTTAAAGTTAACCAGTTGATACGTCAACTGAACTGCGTTAACAACACTGAGATTAGCTAATGTACATTAACATGGTCTAAAGCGTCAATCTTTCAGTTTTATGTTGGCTAGCAAGCTACCGAGGTGGTTGAAAGAGTAGCCGTGTTATTGTTCCTGAAGAAGCGTCCCGTCCAGTCCATTATACGTCACGCAAGAAGCATCACCTGAAAGACGCACATCCAGTACCACCAGTGCCTACACCACGCACCAGGCTTCCAGTGCGTCTCCAGAGCCCTGTTCCTCCTCCATGCACTCGCCCTATGGTGCGTGTCTCCAGCCCGGTACCACCAGTTCCGGCACCACGCACCAGGCCTACTGTGCGCCTCAGCCGGCCTGCACTGCCCGTCTGCCCAACGCCGTCTGAGCTGTCCGTCTGCCAAGCGCCGCCTGCGCTGCCCGTCTGCCCAGCACCGTCTGAGCCGCCCGTCTGTCCTGAGCCTTCAAAGCCGCCCGTCTGTCCTGAGCCTTCAAAGCCGCCCGTCTGTCCTGAGCCTTCAGAGCCGTCCGTCAGTCAGGAGCCGCTAGAGCCGCCCGCCAGTCAGGAGCAGCCAGAGCCGCCCGCCAGTCAGGAGCAGCCAGAGCCGCCCGCCAGTCAGGAGCAGCCAGAGCCGCCCGCCAGTCAGGAGCAGCCAGAGCCGCCCGCCAGTCAGGAGCAGCCAGAGCCGCCCGCCAGGCAGGATCTGCCAGAGCCGCCAGTCAGCCAGGATCTGCCAGAGCCGCCAGTCAGCCAGGATCTGCCAGAGCCGCCAGTCAGCCAGGATCTGCCAGAGCCGCCAGTCAGCCAGGATCTGCCAGAGCCGCCAGTCAGCCAGGTTCTGCCAGAGCCGCCAGTCAGCCAGGATCTGCCAGAGCCGCCAGCCAGGATCTGCCAGAGCCGCCAGCCAGGATCTGCCAGAGCCGCCCGCCAGCCAGGATCTGCCAGAGCCGCCCGCCAGCCAGGATCTGCCAGAGCCGCCCGCCAGCCAGGATCTGCCAGAACCGTCAGTCAGCCAGGATCTGCCAGAACCGTCAGTAAGCCAGAAACTGCCAGAGCCGTCTGCCAGTCATGAGCTGCCCTTCAGTCCGGAGCTGCCCCTCAGTCCGGAGCTGCCCCTCAGTCCGGAGCTACCCCTCCGTCCAGTGGGATGGTCTTCAGTCCGGGACTCGCTGCAAGGGTCGCCGTTCCAGAGGCGCCACCAAAGCGGGTATTGACTATGGTGGAGTGGGGGCCACGTCCCGCACCCGAGCCGCCGCCGTAGGAAGGCCCATCCGGACCCTCCCATTCTGTGTCAGGTTTTGCGGCCGGAGACCGCACCTTTGGGGGGGGGTCACGCCCTGGCCTTAGTTATCTTTGTTTTCTGTATTATTTTAGTTAGGTCAGGGTGTGACATGGGGGATGTTTGTGTGTATTTGTCTCATCTTGGGTGGTTGTATTGTATAGGGGGTTTTGTAGAGTGTATGGGGTTGTGTTCAGTGTAGGTGTTTAGGAAAGTCTATGGTTGCCTGGTTTGGTTCTCAATCAGAGACAGCTGTTTATTGTTGTCTCTGATTGGGAGCCATATTTAAGGCAGCCATAGGCATTAGGCTGTTGTGGGTAATTGTCTATGTCTAAACGTTAGTAGCTTGTGTCTGCACTGTCGTTTTGTAGCTTCACGATCGTTTGTTGTTTTGTTAGTTTGTAAAGTGTTTCGTTTCGTGTTCATCTTCTTCGTAAATAAAAAAGAGGATGTATTTATATCACGCTGCGCCTTGGTCCACTCTTCCACAGAAAGACGATCGTGACAATAAATACTGGAGGCTGAGACAGGAGGGGTCAGGAGACACTGTGGCCCCATCCGATGATACCCCCGGACAGGGCCAAACAGGCAGGATATAACCCCACCCACTTTGCCAAAGCACAGCCCCCACACCACTAGAGGGATATCTTCAACCACCAACTTACCATCCTGAGACAAGGCCGAGTATAGCCCACAAAGATCTTTGCCATGGCACAACCCAATGGGGGGTGCCAACACATGAATACGGCTGCACAGTATTGTCTCTTCTCGATGGCGGTTATGATATCGTTTAGTACCTTGAGCGGGGTTGAGGTGCACCCATGACCAGCTCGGAAACCACATTGCACAGCGGAGAAGGTTCATGCTGAAAGAGCTCTGATAGGTTGGAGGATGTCCTCTGGAAGTTGTCATAATTACTGTTTAAGTCTATGGAGGGGTTTGAGAACCATGAGCCTCTTAGGTTTTGTATTGAAGTCAATGTACCCAGAGGAGGACGCAAAATAGTATGTTTTATTCAATTATTTTTTTATTCAATTATTTGGTGATGTGATTATATTTAGTATAGTTTTATCCCCACAAAATTTTATTTTAATGTTTTACCAATTTATTTTCTTCTGAAACTCACTGAAAATCCCTTCCCACAATTATGTCATGTTGGCTCGATGTCCTTTGGGTGCAGTGGAGGCTTCTCAGAGGAGGAAGGGGAAGACCATCCTTCTTGAGGAGCCTTCACTGCACCCAAAGGACATCCAGCCAACATGACACAATTGTGGGAAGCAATGGAGTCAACATGTGCCAGCATCCCTGTGGAAGGCTTTGGACACTTTGAAGAGTTCATGCCCCGACAAATTGAGGCTCTTCTGAGGGAAAAGGAGGAGGTTCCTAGTCCATATTAGGACGTTTATTTCTCTCCAAATGTTTGGTATGATCAGTGTACATATATATATAAAAAAAATATTGCATGACCAAAAGCACAATTCTATTTTTGTAAAAATGAGACAAGTGTACGAGCATATGTGTGTTCTCTCATGAACTTTAAGTAGCCTATATTTGATGTGATATACTCCTTTCGAGACAGGATTGTGTCACGGCACAGATCTGGGGAAGTGGACCAAAACATTTCTGCAGCATTGAAGGTCCCCATCATCTTAAAAGGAAGAAGTTTGAAACCACCAAGACCCTTCCTACTGCTGGCTGCCCGGCCAAACTGAACAATCGGGGGAGAAGGGCCTTGGTCAGGAAGGTGACCAAGAACCCAATGGTCACTCTGACAGAGCTCCTCTGTGGAGATGGGAGAACCTTCCAGAAGGACAACCATCTCTGCATCACTCCACCAAGCAGGACTTTATGGTAGAGTTGCCAGACGGAAGCCACTCCTCAGTAAAAGGCACATGAAAGCCAGCTTGGAGTTTGACAAAAGGCACCTAAAGGACTATCAGACCATGAGTAACAAAATTCTCTGGTCTGATGAATGCCAAGGGTCACGTCTGGAGGAAACCTGGCACCATTCCTACGGTGAAGCATGGGGTTGGCAGCATCATGCTGTGGGGATGTTTTTCAGCGGCATGGACTGGGAGACTCGTCAGGATCGAGGGAAAGATGAACGGAGCAAAATACAGAGAGATAATTTTTGAAAACTTGCTCCAGAGCACTCAGGACCTCAGACTGGGGCAAAGGTTAACCTTCCAATAGGACAACGACCCTACGCACAAAGCAAAGACAATGCAGGAGTGACTTTGGGAGATGTCTCTGAATGTCCTTGAGGGGCCCAGCCAGAGCCCAGATTTGAACCCGATTTAACATCTCTGGAGAGACCTGAAAGTAGCTTTGTAGTGACACTCCGCATCCAACCTGACAGAGTTTGAGAGGATCTGCAGAGAAGAATGGGAGAAACATGAGGCTCCTGCTGCTGCTGTCCTCAAGGGCAAATTGACAGATTTTTCACCTAGTTGTCTTTGGGATTCAAACCAGAGATCTTTCGGTTACTGGCCCAACACTAGTAACCGCTAGGCTACCTGCAGCAGGAGCCCCATGTTGACAGGAGAGCCCACCTTTATTTTTCCCTCATTATGAACATTCATATTGGTCAACAGTCAACCTATTGTGTGTATTGAACATTCATATTGGACTGTAGCAGCTAGCTAACTGGCTACTGATCAACCTATTGTGTGTATTGAACATTCATATTGGACTGTAGCAGCTAGCTATCTGGCTACCGATCAATCTATTGTGTGTATTGAACATTCATATTGGACTGTAGCAGCTAGCTAACTGGCTACTGATCAACCTATTGTGTGTATTGAACATTCATATTGGACTGTAGCAGCTAGCTAACTGGCTACCGATCAACCTATTGTGTGTATTGAACATTCATATTGGACTGTAGCAGCACAGCTAACTGGCTACCGATCAACCTATTGTGTGTATTGAATATTCATATTGGACTGTAGCAGCACAGCTATCTGGCTACCGATCAACCTATTGTGTGTATTGAACATTCATATTGGACTGTAGCAGCTAGCTAACTGGCTACTGATCAACCTATTGTGTGTATTTAACATTCATATTGGACTGTAGCAGCACAGCTATCTGGCTACCGATCAACCTATTGTGTGTATTGAACATTCATATTGGACTGTAGCAGCTAGCTATCTGGCTACCGATCAACCTATTGTGTGTATTGAACATTCATATTGGACAGCCTTACCTGTAGAGTAGCACCACCACCCATCAGCCCATTCTCTTCTTGACGTCAAAGCTGCAGTGTATTGTTGGTATAGTTTTTGATGAATAATAATTCAAATTGTGAAAATAGAAGTGTACAATTTATATATATATATATATTTAATCAACTTTAAGATACTGTTTGCCTCTATGCAGATGTAGAAGCTGAATAGGAATATACATTATCAATAAATAGTTGATTGTTCTTTTTTCACATCATACTAAGAATACTGAGCCACAACCTGTAAATGTGACCATACTATTCCTTTAAAGCCCCTCTGTCAGATATAAATAATCAGAGTGGGAAACCAACTGACATGGAAACAATGGAGCAAATGGATCACTATCAGAGTGTATTATGACATCAGATAGAACTACTCAGACATTCTAAATATCACTTGATTATCAGAGGGGTGTATTATGACATCAGATAGAACTACTCAGACATTCTAAATATCACTTGATTATCAGAGGGGTGTATTATGACATCAGATAGAACTACTCAGACACTTCAAATCAGGCTTCATCCATATCATGAAGGTGGACATTGATCCAACCATTTCAAAAGTAATGACCGGGCTGACGGAAACAGGATATGCCTGTACACTTTTATTAATGCAGACAGACAATTTGTTAGTTTGTTTGACATGGTGGGGTCTTTTTCTTATTTAACTTGGAGTCACGTGATGATATGTTGTGTGGTCCTCCCTCTACGACTTGGGAAACCATGCAGTTTATTAGGCTACAGACAAAATAAGTTATGAACTTCACAGGGTGGTGAAACTGCATGTGATGAGCTTGATGCTCCTTTCCAATACATTTTGAGGGTCTTATTCTGGTGACATGATGATTGATGCTTGGCTGCCATTTGACAAATAAAATAATATCTCTCTCATCCATAATAATCTCATCATGTAGGTAGCCTACCATCACTGTATATGTGAGCTGCAGGCTACAGTGCACGGGTCAAGAGCAAGTTTTTAAAACCATCACTGGAGTTGAAAATGTGATGGAAACCAATTTAACTTGTATTTTTTCATTCGGTACATGGGAATTTAACAGCAAACGTCATTCTTCTTGTGCACTACGTCATAACGCAAAGCCTTTTATCCACAATAAGTCTGTTTGATGCAAACATTTCTGGTGGGAAAATGTGTATATTGTTTTATACAGATTTGAGAATATTCACATGGAAATCTGGCGCAAATTGCATGGAAACATAACAACGAAGGTGGATATTGATCCAACACCTGCCACGTATTCAAACATCTAGTTTCTATTTACATGTCTTTGGTTCGTCAACTAAAGTGAATTCAACATGAAATCAACACAAAATGTCACCTGTCATTGGATTTAGGTTGCCAGTTCAGTGAAAAATAAAAAATACCTGATGTTCATGGCTTTTTACAAATCCAATCAGTTTTCCATATTAATCAAACATCATCACATGGATTTGTTTTGTTTAAATGACATGGAAACCAAGTTTATTCAACCAGTGGGAGGCTTGTAAATGACCCCAGGAAAGTAAAACAAAGAAGTCTTCATTGAGACAATGATAAACAGCAATCTGTGGGAGAGTTGTGGTGGATATTATAAAATAAGGATCTGCTGGAGTCCAAGTCAAACCAAGGTTCTTTATTTCTGAGCTCAGAGAGAATAACAGTTACACAGCACAGTGTAGACAGTCTGAATTCCTGAAGCATTGGGTGATGAGCACATATCTTTATAGTTTCCCTTTATAGTTTCCTGTTCCTGGGCGGGACTTTATTCATACAAGGACGCAGGTGCAGCTGGTTTGCAACACAGGATGATACTCCCAGGAAAAGGAGATTATAATAGGACAGTTTCACAAGGTTAGTCTGTGGTGGTTAATTTCTGTATTACCAAATGAGGAGAGACAAAGTTCACACACCAATCAGAGTTATACTTAAAAACTTCACACACCAATCAGAGTTATACTTAAACTACATCTTTAATGATAAGATCTTTGCAATGACTTTCAACAATTCACTATTTCTAATGAACCGTTGAGAGTGGCAACACAATGGCTACTGAGATCTTTTATAGCAAAGATCCACTCCCTAGTCAACATAACAAACCACAGATATTAGGAACAGTTCACAAAGTGAGACTTTATAATGAGAAAGGAGTATCCCGTAGCCAGATAGCATTCGCTATAATTTATCGTTCAGTTTGGTCCTTAAAACGAGGTTCTAATCTCGTTCCTGGTACTTCATAGCACAAAAACACCAACTCATCCAATGGCATAACTCAATTGTCAACTCTAGATACTCCCATCTCAAGTAAAACCCCTTCTTGACCCCACTCCTGGACAAGCTCACTGAGGGGAGTGAGCCTCTAGGTCATACACTATCCCAGGATAAGTGCAACATCAGAGAGGACATACAATGGTTCCAGACACTGCCATACACCTCCCCCCAATGCCAAAGGAGGGAGTGACTTGCGCACAGACATTGTGGAAACCAGTAATTGGTTCCCCATTAATCACACCATCCCTTCACATAGTTTAACAGATACATTCACATATGAAGACAATGTTCCCTCCTGTCCTTTTCCCTTCCTGATATTCTGCATAGCACCAGGGACATGTAAAAGACAAGCCTGACCTCTCCCCTCTCTGGGCCCCAGGTGACTGAGCCCCAGCTGAGGGAAGAAGTGCAACTGCCATCACCAGAGTCCGAAGGGATACATTCTAATAACAAGTATATCACATGAGCATATTATGCAGATAAGACATCTTAATTATCTATGTTACCCAACTAATTCTGATTCATCCGCCACAAGTCACATACTCAGATATGTGGACACATACAATTAACATTTTGCATTACAGAGTCTGTGAACATTTTCATTTCATTAAATCATCAGTGGGCCAACAACGGAACAAATGCATCACATCCAAATAACACTTGATTATCTGTAGTGCTGGAGGAATGACACACAGATAAACACACACACAGTGTCAGAATTTAAAAAAGGACCATTTAAAACAGAAGGAATCTGACCTACTCTATATTCAAACTCCATATTCAATTCATGGTTTCTAATAAAAACATACAAATATATGTTTTAGTATACGTTGTACAATTCAAGTTCATATGGTAAAAACAGGTAATCATTAGCAGTCAACAATATAAGACAGCAAGTCCCCTGTGTGTATTCTCTCATGAAATTTCAGCTCCCCCGGCTGGTTGAAACTCCTTCCACACTGGGAGCAGTGGTAAGGCTTCTCCCTTGTGTGTATTCTCTCATGTTTTTTCAGGTCCCCTAAACTGTTAAAACTTTTTCCACACTGGGAGCAGTGGTAACGCTTCTCCCCTGTGTGGATTCTCTCATGCCGTATCAGATCCACGGGCCAGTTGAAACCCTTACCACACTGCGAGCAGTGGTAAGGCTTCTCCCCTGTGTGTATTCTCTCGTGCCGTTTCAGATCCACGGGCCATTTGAAACACGTTCCACACTGGGAGCAGTGGTAAGGCTTCTCCCCTGTGTGTATTCTCGTGTTTTTTCAGGTTCCCTAAATCGTTAAAACTCTTTCCGCACTGGGAGCAGTGGTAAGGCTTCTCCCCTGTGTGTATTCTCTCATGCCGTTTCAGGTTCGCCGGCTGGCTGAAACCTTTTCCACACTGGGAGCAGTGGTAAGGCTTCTCACCTGTGTGTATTCTCTCATGTTCTTTCAGGTTCCCTAACTGTTTAAAACTCTTTCCACACTGCGAGCAGTAGTAAGATTTCTCCCCTTTGTGTATTCTCCCATGTCGGTACAGGTCCCTTAACTGGTTAAAACACTTTCCACAGTGGGAACACTGGTGTCTTCTTGTTGGTTTGGACGTCCCTGGCTCTGGTTCCTCTGAGTCTGGTCTTTCTCCTGCCAAAGACAGTGTGCTTTTAAAAAAAGAGACCTGAATGAAACCTCCACATGATAAATAGGCCTTGCTATGAGGGTAAATCCTAATCAGATCGCTCAATAAGCTACGGCCAGTTTTAACAATCTTGGTGTGATTTTCAAACAAATGTTGTAGTTTCCTGGTAATTACTGATAATGTTTACATTACTTTTTTATTCATTCTGTTTTACAAGTCAGAACACAAAAAACTAAACCGTTCTTGGACACTCAAGACACAGATGTCGCTTAATTCCAATCGAGCAGGTGGTTCTAAATATATAACTTTCATAGCTGTATGATACAAAATGTGAGCTACAGTCGTGGCCAAAAGTTTTGAGAATGACAAATATTAATTTCCACAAATTTTGCTGCTTCAGTGTCTTCAGATATTTTTGTCAGATGTTACTATGAAATACTGAAGTATAATTACAAGCATTTCATAAGTGTCAAAGGCTTTTATTGGCAATGACATGAAGTTGATGCAAAGAGTCAATATTTGCAGTGTTGACCCTTCTTTTGCAAGACCTCTGCAATCCACCCTGGTGTCAATTAACTTCTGGGCTAAAACATCCTGACTGATGGCAGCCCATTCTTGCATAATCAATGCTTGGAGTTTGTCAGAATTTGTGGGGTTTTGTTTGTCCACCCGCCTCTTGAGGATTGACCACAAGTTCTCAATGGGATTAAGGTCTGGGGAGATTCCTGGCCCTGGACCCAAAATATTGATGTTTTGTTCCCCGAGCCACTTATCACGTTTGCCTTATGGCAAGGTGCTCCTTCATGCTGGAAAAGGAATTGTTCGTCACCGAACTGTTCCTGGATGGTTGGGAGAAGTTGCTCTCGGAGGATGTGTTGGTAGCATTCCTTATTCATGGCTGTGTTCTTAGGCAACATTGTGAGTGAGCCCACACCCTTGGCTGAAAAGCAACCCCACACATGGTCTCAGGATGCTTTACCGTTGGCATGACACAGGACTGATGGAAGCGCTCACCTTGTATTCTCAGAGAATGTTTTTTTCCAGATGCCCAAAACAATCGAAAAGGGGATTCATCAGAGAAAATGACTTTACCCCAGTCCTCAGCAGTCCAATCCCTGTACCTTTTGCAGAATATCAGTCTGTGTGCAGATGCACTCACACCTGCCTGCTGCTATTCCTGAGCAAGCTCTGTACTGGTGGTGCCCAGATCCCGCAGCTGAATCAACTTTAGGAGACGGTCCTGGCGCTTGCTGGACTTGCTTGGGTGCCCTGAAGCCTTCTTCACAACAATTAAACCGCTCTGAAGCCTTCTTCACAACAATTGAACCGCTCTCCTTGAAGTTATCGATGATCCAATAAAGGGTTGATTTAGGTGCAATCTTACTGGCAGCAATATCCTTGCCTGTGAAGCCTTTTTTGTGCAAAGCAATGATGACGGCACGTGTTTCCTTGCAAGTAACCATGGGTGACAGAGGAAGAACAATGATTCCAAGCACCACCCTCCTTTTGAAGCTTCCAGTTTTGGGGGGGGGGGGATTCAGTTCATTTGCATGGCAAAGAGGGACTTTGCAATTAATTACAACTCATCTGATCACTCTTCATAACATTGTGGAGTATATGCAAATTGCCATCATACAAACTGAGGCAGCAGACTGAAAATTCATATTTGTGTCATTCTCAAAACTTTTGGCAACAATTGTACACACTTCATTAAACATAAAATAAGTAAATAAGTAATTTTAAGTGGAAGTCCAAAACTTGTTTTTACGTCGAAGACACAAAGCACATCAATAAAATCTCTCCGTTGTCGAAAGGGTTCGACACCTGCTGTTTAAATGGCCCAATTTCTTATTTAGATGTTCACAGATTTTCAACATTTTGAGTATCGCTGATGTCATATTTTGGGTAAAGTCAAAAATAAAGTGAAATATTTGGGAAGATGTTCCTAAAACTGAGAGTAACTACAATAAACGCAACATGTAAAGTGTTGGATGTTTCATGAGCTGAAGAATTTTTTACATCCCTGTTAGTTAACATTTATTCTTTGCCAAGATAATCCATCCACCTGACAGGTGTGGCATATCAAGCTGATTAAACAGCATGATCATTACACAGGTGCACCTTGTGCTGGGGAGAATAAAGGCCTCTAAAATGTGCAGTTCTGTCACACAACACAATGCCACAGATGTCTCAAGTTTTGAGGGAGTGTGCAACTGGCATGCTGACTGCAGGAATATCCACTGGAGCTGTTACCAGATAATTGAATGTTAAATTCTCTACCAGAAGCCGCCTCCAACGTCATTTTAAAGAATTTGGCAGTACATCCCACTGGCCTCACAACCACAGAACACATGTAACGACGCCAGCCCGGGACCTCCACATCGTCTGAGACCAGCCACCCGAGTTGTATTTCTCTTTGTAATGAAGCCCTTTTGTGGGGAAAAACTAATTCTGATTGGCTGGGCCTGGCTCCGCAATGGGTGGGCGTATGCCCTCCAGGGCCCACCAATGGCTGCGCTCCTGCCCATTTATGTAAAGTCCATAGATTAGGGCCTCATTTATTTATTTACAATCACTGACTAATATAAACTGTAAATCGTTGTTTATATTTTGGTTCAGTATACACACACACACACAGTGCATTCGTTAAAAACTTCTCTAGGATAGGGGGCAGCATTTTCACGTTTGGATGAAAAGCATATCCAAATTCAACTGCCAGCTACTTATCCCAAGAAGATAAGATGTGCATATTATTAGTTGATTTGGATGGAAAACACTCTGAAGTTTCTAAAACTGTTTGAATCATGTCTGTGAGTATAACAGAACTTATTTAGCAGGCGAAACACAGAGGACAAACCATTCAGTTTTTTTTTTTTAGGTCACTCTCTTTTCAATTATTTTTCATTGGGAATCCAGATTTCTAAGGGACCTTCTTGCAGTTCCTACCGCTTCCAATGGATGTCAACAGTCTTTAGAAATTGGTTGAGGTTTTTCCTTTGTGTAATGAAGAAGTACGGCCATCCAGAACGAGGGTAACTTGAAGTGTACTGTTAGATAGAGGCGCGTGACCAGAAAGCTAGCTACAGTTGGTTTTCCTCCTGTATTGAACACAGATCAGCCCGTCTTCAATTTTATCGATTATTTACGTTAAAAAATACCTAAAGTTGTAAAGTTCAAAGTAGTTTGAAATGTTTTGGCAAAGTTTACAGGTAACTTTTGAGATACTTTGTAGTCACGTTGCGCAAGTTGGAACCAGTGTTTTTAACCAGTGTTTTTATGGATCAAACGTGCCAAATAAATGGACATTTTGGATATATATAGACGGAATTAATCGAACAAAAGGACCATTTGTGATGTTTATGGGACATATTGGAGTGCCAACAAAAGAAGCTCGTCAAAGGCAAGGCATGAATTATATTTCTATTTCTGCGTTTTGTGTCACGCCTGCAGGGTTGAAATATGCTTCTCTCTCTTTGTTTACTATGGTGCTATCCTCAGATAATAGCATCGTTTGGTTTCGCCGAAAAGCGTATTTGAAATCTGACATGTTGGCTGGATTCACAACAAGTGTAGCTTTAATTTGCTATATTGCATGTGTGATTTAATGAAAGTTTGATATTTATAGTATTTTAGTTGAATTTGGCACTGCATTTATACTGGCTTTTGGCCAGGTGGGAGGCTAGCATCCCACATATCCCAGAGAGGTTTTAAGTATTCAGACCCCATCACCTTTTCCAAATTTTGTTACATTTCAGCATTATTCTAAAATTGATTCAATTTTTTTCCCCCCCTCGTCAATCTAAACTCAGCAAAAAAAAAGAAACGTCCTCTCACTGTCAACTGCTTTTATTTTCAGCAAACTTAACAAGTGTAAATATTTGTTGGAACATAACAAGATTCAATAACAGACATAAACTGAACAATTTCCACAGACATGTGACTAACTGAAATTGAATAATGTGTCCCTGAACAAAGTGGGGGGGTCAAAATCAAAAGTAACAGTCAGTATCTGGTGTGGCCACCAGCTGCATTAAAGGAGGACTGTAGCATCTAATGATGAAACATGGAGTCTTAAAGGAGGCCTGTAGCTTCTAATGATGAATTACTATGGAGTCTGATGCTTTAAAGGAGAAGTTTACCCAAAATCCAGAAACTCATAAGTGATTCCATACATTGAAACTAGTCCAGTGGAGTTTGCCCTCTCCCTCTCTCTCTCCCTGTAGTGCTGTACTGAAACAGCTGCAAAACGTGACTCGTGACGTTGCTGGATGCGGGCCTCGCTTTGCTGCTTTGCCAGTTAATTTGTTATTTTATTACAGCTATGGCCTTTGTCTTTCACCTGGAGTTGTTCATTTTTGTCTGAGAAAAAAACACTTTTCAACATAAAACATATACAAAATAAACTCAGCAAAAAAAATTACGGGTCTTTTTCAGGACCCTGTCTATCAAAGAATATTCGTAAAAATCCAAATAACGTCACAGATCTTCATTGTAAAAGGTTGAAACACTGTTTCCCATGCTTGTTCAATGAACCATGAACAATTAATGAACATGCACCTGTGGAACGGTTGTTAAGACACAAACAGCTTACAGACGGTAGGCTATTAATAACTTCTTGTCAATAGGGGGGCGCTGTTTTCACTTTGGAAAAAATCGCGCCCAAATTAAATGGCCTCGTACTCTGTTCTAGATCATACAATATGCATATTATTATTACTATTGGATAGAAAACACTCAGAAGTTTCTAAAACGGTTTGAATTATATCTGTGAGTAAAACAGAACTCATTTGGCAGCAAACTTCCAAATAGGAAGTGAAAAATCTGAAAACGAGACTGTTTCAGGGCCTGCTTTTATTTATCGATATGTATGCACTTCATACGGCTTCCACTAGATGTCAACAGGCAGTGGAAGGTTGAATGGGGTGTCTAGCTTGATCTGAGACCGAATGAGAGCTTTTGGAGTGACAGGTCCGGTATTTTGTCACATTTCGACGGCGCGCGGGGGATCTCGACATTGTCTTCAGAAAAGCGTTCGGGTATACACGGCGAATATCTCCGGCTCTGATTTTATTTGATACATATATGATAAAAACATCATAAAGTAGGATTTTTCAACTGCCTTTGATCAGTTTATTCAACGTTTATTGGGACTTTTGGAATTTTCCGTTCTTTGCGCCAAGAGATGATGGGAATGTTCGCGCCACATGGCTAGCCAAGGTTGCTAATTCGACCAAACAACGATTTATTCTGGACCAAGGACTCCTTGCACAACATTCTGATGGAAGCTCAGCAAAAGTAAGACAACATTTATGATGTTATTTCGTATTTCTGTGTAAAATGTTGACTCCTATTCTCCGCCGTGTTGGTGAGCGCTGTCTCACAATAACGCAAGCTGTATGTTATGGTAAAGTTATTTTTAAAAATCTAACACAGCGGTTGCATTAAGAACCAGTGTATCTTTCATTTGCCATACAACAAGTATTTTTATGTAAAGTTTATGATGAGTTCTTTAATCAGATTAGGTGAGTGTCCAAAATATTTAGGACACTCAGACGCCTAAGACGCCTAAGACAGCGCTACAGGGTGACAGGACGGACAGCGTATCGTCCTCGCAGTGGCAGACCACGTGTAACAACACCCGCACAGGATCGGTACATCCCGAACATCACACCTACAGGTACAGGGTGGCAACAACAACTGCCCAAGTTACACCAGGAACGCACAATCCCTCCATCGGTGCTCAGACTAGAGGTCGACCGATTATGATTTTTCAACGCCGATACCGATTATTGGAGGACCAAAAAAAGCCGATAGCGATTAATCGGCCGATTAATCGCTATTTTATTTGTAATAATGAAAATTACAACAATACTAAATGAACACTTATTTTAACTTAATATAATACATCAATAAAATCAATAAATAATGAAACGTGTTCAATTTGGTTTAAATTATGCAAAAACAAAGTGTTGGAGAAGAAAGTAAAAGTGCAATATGTGCTATGTAAGAAAGCTAACGTTTCAGTTCCTTGCTCAGAACATGAGAACATATGAAAGCTGGTGGTTCCTTTTAACATGAGTCTTCAATATTCCCAGGTAAGAAGTTTTAGGTTATAGTTATTATAGGAATTATAGGACTATTTCCCTCTATACCATTTGTATTTCATTAACCTTTGACTATTGGATGTTCTTATAGGCACTTTAGTATTGCAAGTGTAACAGTATAGCTTCCGTCCCTCTCCTCGCTCCTCCCTGGGCTCGAACCAGCAACACAACGACAACAGCCACCATCGAAGCAGCGCTACCCATGCAGAGCAAGGGGAACAACTACTAGAAGGCTCAGAGCGAGTGACGTTTGAAACGCTATTAGCGCGCGCTAACTAGCTAGCCATTTCTCTTCGGTTACACCAGCCTAATCTCAGGAGTTGATAGGCTTGAAGTCATAAACAGCGCAATGCTTGACGCACAACAAAGAGCAGCTGGCAAAACGCATGAAAGTGCTTTTTGAATGAATGTTTACGCGCCTGCTTCTGCCTACCACCGTTCAGTCAGAAACGTAGATACTTGTATGCTCAGTCAGATTATATGCAACCCAGGACACGCTAGATAATACCTAGTAATATCATCAACCATGTGTAGTTAACTAGTGGTTATGATTGATTGTTTTTTATAAGATAAGTTTAATGCTAGCTAGCAACTTACCTTGGCTTACTGCATTTGCGTAACAGGCAGTCTCCTTGTGGAGTGGAACGAGATAGAGGCAGGTCGTTATTGCGTTGGACTAGTTAACTGTAATGTTGCAAGAATGGAAACCCCGGGCTGACAAGGTGAAAATCTGTCGTTCTGCCCCTGAACAAGGCAGTTAACTCACCGTTCCTAGGCCGTCATTGAAAATAAGAATGTGTTCTTAACTGACTTGCCTAGTTAATTAAAGGTAGCAAAAAAAAAAATTTGGCAAATCGGCGCCCAAAATACCGATTTACGATTATGAAAACTTGAAATCGGCCCTAATTAATCGGCCATTCCGATTAATCGGTCGACCTCTAGCTCAGACTGTCCGCAATTGAATGAGAGAGGCTGGACTAAGGGCTTGTAGGCCTGTTGAAAGGCAGGTCCTCACCAGACATCACCGGCAACAACGTCGCTCGCCTCTGGGCACAAACCCACCGTCACTGGACCAGACAGGACTGGCAAAAAGTACTTTTCACTAACAAGTCGCGGTTCAGTCTCTAGGGGTGATGGTCGGATTCACGTTTATCGTCGGATTCGCGTTTATCGTCGAAGGAATGAGCGTTACACCGAGGCCTGCACTTTGGAGCGGGATCGATTTGTAGGTGGAGGGGCCGTCATGGTCTGGGGCGGTGTGTCACAGCATCATCAGACTGAGCTTGTTGTCATTGCAGTCAATCTCAACGGTTTGCGTTACAGAGAAGACATCCTCCTCCCTCATGTGGTACCCTTCCCGCAGGGTCATCCTGACATGACCCTCCAGCATGACAATGCCACCAGCCATACTGCTCCTTCTGTGCATGATTTCCTGCAAGACAGGAATGTCAGTGTTCTGCCATGGCCAGCGAAGAGCCCGGATCTCAATCCCATTGCGCACGTCAGGGACCTGTTGGATCGGAGGGTGAGAGCTAGGGCCATTCCCCCCAGAAATGTCCGGGAACTTGCAGGTGCCTTAGTGGAAGAGTGGGGTAACATCTCACAGCAAGTACTGTCAAATCTGGTGCAGTCCATGAGGAGGAGATGCACTGCAGTACTTAACCTGTTTGGGATAAGGGGGGAGCATTGTCACGTTCGGATGAAAAGCATGCCCAGAGCAAACTTCCTGCTACTCAGGCCCAGAAGCTAATATATCCATATTATTAGTAATATTGGATAGAAAACACTCTGAAGTTTCTAAAACTGTTTGAATTATGTCTGTGAGTATAACAGAACTCAAATGGCAGGCGAAAACCTGAGAAAAATCCAACCAGGAAGTGGGAAATCTGAGGTTTGTAGTTTTCAACTCATTGCCTATCGAGTGTACAGTGTCTATGGGGTCATATTGCACTTCCTAAGGCTTCCACTAGATGTCAACAGTCTTAGAACATTTTTTGAGGCTTCTACTGTGAAGGAGGGGGGAATGAGAGCTGTTTCAACCAGAGGTCTGCCAGAGTGGCATGAGCTGATCACGCGCCTACACATGAGCGCAACCTGCGTCCCATTGCAATTCTAAAGACAAAGGAATTCTCTGGTTGGAACATTATTTAAGATTTATGTTAAAAACATCCTAAAGATTGATTGTGTACTTAGTTTGAAATGTTTCTTCGACCAGTAATATCACTTTTTGTCCGATATAACGCTGACCAGAATAAGTGTTTGGATATGTAAACCAGACGCGCTAACAAAAGAAGGTATTTGGACATAAATAACGGATTTTTTCAAACAAAACAAACATTTATTGTGGACCTGCGATTCCTGGTGTGCTTTCTGATGTAGATCATCAAAGGTAAGGGAGTATTTATCATATATTTTCTTGTTTATGTTGACGCCATCTTTGCAGCTCTGGTGTTTTACTTTTGAGCGCCGTCTCAGATTATAGCGTGGGTTTCTTTTCCGTAAAGTTTTTTTTTTAAATCTGACACAGCGGTTGCATTAAGGAGAGGTATATCTATAATTCCATGTGTATAACTTGTATTATCATCTATTTATGATGAGTATTTCTGTTGAAACGATGTGGCTATGCAAAGTCACTTGATGTTTTTGCAACTAGTGAATCTAGTCGCCTCAATGTAAACTCAGATTTTTTTATATAAATATGAATTTAATTAAACAAAACATGAATGTATTGTGTAACATGAAGTCCTATGAGTGTCATCTGATGAAAATAATCGAAGGTTAGTGATTCATTTTATCTGTATTCAGGTTTTTGTGAAGCTATCTTTAGCTGGAAAAAATGGCTGTGATTATTGTGGTTTTGTGGTGACCTAACATAATCGTTTGTAGTGCTTTCGCTGAAAAGCCTATTTGAAATCGGACACTTTGGTGGGATTAACAACAAGATTACCTTTAAAATGATATAAGACACATGAATGTCTGAGGAATTTTAATTATGAGATTTCTGTTTTTTTTTATTTGGCGCCCTGCACTTTCACTGGCTGTTGTCATATCATCCCGTTACCGGGATTGCAGCCATAAGAAGTTTTAAGACTCCATCATGTTTCATCATTAGATGCTAAAATCCTCCTTTAAGACCCTATCATGTTTAGAATGTGTCTGGAAGCGCTACTCTATCTATCCTACTCTCATCCATTCGGTTTTAATAATATTTAATAAGAATAATAATGTTATAATACGTAATAACTAACTTTAATAACTAGGGTTAATACCTGCCTGACTCCCCAACAAAATCTTTATCTTTACCCCCCTCTAACAATACCGCTACAGAATTAGCATAGTAGGCCATGTAACTTAAGGTCATCTGAAATATTTAGGACTAACTAACTATTCCTTGCCACCCATTCTGAAACTCACTGCAGCTCTTTGTTAAGTGTTGCTGTCATTTCAGTTGCTGTGGTAGCTGACGTGTACAGTGTTGCGTCATCCGCATACATAGACACACTGGCTTTACTCAAATGTCGTTGGCATGTTGTTGGTAAAGATTGAAACAAGCAGGTGCCAAACAGCTGCCCTGGGGAATTCCTGATTCTACCTTGATTTTGTTGTACAGGCTTCCATTAAAGAACACTCTCTGTGTTTTGTTAGACAGGTAGCTCTGGGGCGGCAGGTAGCCTAGTGGTTAGAGCGTTAGGCCAGTAACCAAAAGGTTGCTGGATCGAATCCCCGAGCTGACAAGGTAAAACTCTGTCGTTCTGTCCCTGAACAAGACAGTTAACCCACTGTTCCTAGGCCGTCATTGAAAATAAGAATTTGTTCTTAACCAACTTGCCTAGTTAAATAAAGGTTACATTTTTATTTAAAAAGCTCTTTATCCACAATATAGCAGGGGGTGTAAAGCCATACGTTTTTTCAGCAGCAGACTATGATCGATACTGTCAAAAGTCGCAATTAAGTCTAACAAAACAGCCCCAACAATATTTCTATCGTCATCAACTTCTCTCAGCCAATCAGTCATTTGTAAGTGCTATGCTTATTGAATGTCCTTCCCTATAAGCTGAAAGTCTCAATTTGTTAACTGTAAAATAACATTGTATCTGGCCAAACTATTTTTTCCAAAAAATGTAAGGGTTGGTAATAGGCTGATTGGTCGGCTATTTAAGCCAGTAAAGGGAGCTTTACTATTCTTGGTTAGTGGAATGACTTTAGCTTCCCTCCAGGCCTGAGGGCACACACTTTCTAGTAGGCTTACATTAAAGACAAGGCAAATAGGAGTGGCAATATCGGCCGCTATTATCCTCAATTTTCCATCCACGTTGTCAGACACCGGTGACATGTCATTGTTGATTTTTTTGCCCAAAATTTCATTGAAGATGCTCCAAAGATTTTTACTATCATTCTTCATGTAATTTATCTGTTTCATAGTGTAGTTTCTTCTTCTTTTTATTTAGTCACATGATTTCTCAATTTGCAATACGTTTACCAATCAGTTATACAGCCAGACCTATTTGCCATCTCTTTAGCCTCTCCTTCATACCAAATTTTTATTCCTTATCAATCCACGTGGATTTAACAGTGTTTACAGTAATATTCTTAAATGGGTGCATGCTTATTAGTAACTGGGATAAGTATTTTCAAATGTGTCAAGGGCAGCGTCTGGTTGCTCATCATTACACACCATGGACCAAAAAATATTCTTTACATCAACAACATAGGAATCACTACAAAACTTATTGTATCAACTCTTTTACACAATATTAGGCCCAGCCTTTGGAACTGTGGTTTTCCTAGACATGGCTACTATATTGTGATCACTACTACTGATGGATCTGGATACTGCTTTCAAACACATTTCTGCAGCATTAGTAAAGATATGATCAAAATATGATGATTTCATTCCTCTACTGTTTGTAACTACCCTGGTAGGTTGACTGATAACCTGAACAAGGTTGACGGCACTGGTTACAGTTTGAAGCTTTCTCTTGAGTGGGCAGCCTGATCACAGCTTTCCTCCAGTATTAGTTCATTAATTAACAGTGTCTGGAGTTTAGTTTTCCTGTTCTACAGTCTTATAAAGACAGGGGGGTTGACTGGGACAGACAATCTAATATCCATAATATTTTGAGAAAATGTTTTTGAAAAACGAGCACCTTACATAGGATCATCTTATAACTGTCTCTCTAAAGCTACCTTTCATCAAGGTTTTATATGGTCTATTGGTTTCTCTCTTTTCATTGGCAGAATCCTTTTCCAGTGTTATGATATTCATAACATCCATATCCACCAGTCTATCTTCCTGTCAACTAACAGAACTCTGCTGGTTGTCCTGGTAACAGATACCAGTCCATCTTCCTGTCAACTAACAGAACTCTGCTGGTTGTCCTGGTAACAGATACCAGTCTATCTTCCTGTCAACTAACAGAACTCTGCTGGTTGTGCTGGTAACAGATACCAGTATATCTTCCTGTCAACTAACAGAACTCTGCTGGTTGTCCTGGTAACAGATACCAGTGGGCAGATCTATTTAATTTGTTCAAACTAAACTACAGCACTTACTTTGATGAGTCAAATCTGATCCTTTCTTCTCTTCTCCTCCTCTCACAGTTCCACTCAGCCCCGTTGTTTTCCTGCAGTCCACCAGCAGCACAAACAACCTCTTCATACCCAGCAGTAAGGCGCTACCGGGAGAGGCACTACACACGGACTCCGGGAGGGCGGAAGGGCTAGCGTTGTCCTGGTAATCATAAAGAGGGGACACAGACACATATCATTATGGATGCTGAAGCCACTGTTGTCATAAAGTGCTTTACAGAAACCCAGCCCAGACCCCGATAGAGCAAGCTGTATGCTAGAACAAACCAAGCTGTACCATCTGGTGTTCTGATCTGGAGAGACTCTTCTCTGCCTTGTCAGCATCAGGATGTTGTTGAGGCTCCCCAAAGGATCCACGATAGTCACGTCTCTCTCCTGTGTGAACGAGAACAGCAAACAGACGTAAACTTATGACCATCTATTACAATCACGAGGCATGAATATGTCTAAAATGGCCTTTTTCATCATGATTTTGTCAAATATTGTTTGTGTTGCAAATGTATAGGGTCAATTCCAATTCTATCCACTGGGATAATCTGCCTCTAACCCTATTACAGGGGCTGAGTCACTGGCTTACTGGTGCTCTTTCATGCCATCCCTAGGAGGGGTGCGTCACTTGAGTGGGTTGAGTCACTGAAGTGATCTTCCTGTCTGGGTTGGCGCTCCCCCTTGGGTTGTGCCGTGGCGGAGATCTTTGTGGGCTATACTCGGCCTTGTCTCAGGATGGTAAGTTGGTGGTTGAAGATATCCCTCTAGTGGTGTGGGGGCTGTGCCTTGGCAAAGTGGGTGGGGTTATATCCTTCCTGTTTGGCCCTGTCCGGGGGTATCATCGGATGGGGCCACAGTGTCTCCTGACCCCTCCTGTCTCAGCCTCCAGTATTTATGCTGCATTAGTTTATGTGTCGGGGGGCTAGGGTCAGTTTGTTATATCTGGAGTACTTCTGTCTTATCCGGTGTCCTGTGTGAATTTAAGTATGCTCTCTCTAATTCTCTCTCGGAGGACCAGAGCCCTAGGACCATGCCTCAGGACGACCTGACATGATGATTCCTTGCCTCCCCAGTCCACCTGGCCGTGCTGCTGCTCCAGTTTCAACTGTTCTGCCTGCGGCTATGGAACCCTGACCTGTTCACCGGACGTGCTACCTGTCCCAGACCTGCTGTTTTCAACTCTCTAGAGACCGCAGGAGCGGTAGAGATACTCTTAATGATCGGCTATGAAAAGCCAACTGACATTTACTCCTGAGGTGCTGCACCCTGACAACTACTGTGATTATTATTATTTGACCATGCTGGTCATTTATGAACATTTGAACATCTTGGCCATGTTCTGTTATAATCTCCACCCGGCACAGCCAGAAGAGGACTGGCCACCCCTCATAGCCTGGTTCCTCTCTAGGTTTCTTCCTAGGTTTTGGCCTTTCTAGGGAGTTTTTCCTAGCCACCGTGCTTCTACACCTGCATTGCTTTCTGTTTGGGGTTTTAGGCTGGGTTTCTGTACAGCACTTTGAGATATCAGCTGATGTACGAAGGGCTATATAAATACATTTGATTTGATTTAGAATGCCCCGTTAAAACAATACATTATTTCAAGAACTTCATAGTGCCCCTGTTTTTAAGACAGTACTCACTGTTTGTAATCCGATCTTCAGCCTCCTCCTTTTTCACTCCCAAAACGTCTTCCTCCTCTTTTATTGAGATAGCCTCCCCTTCCTCTTTTACTCTAAAAGGTTCTTCCTCTTCTTTCACTACATTCTCTTCTTTCAATGTTATGGCATCTTCCTCCTTTTTGATTCTGAAAGCTTCTACCTCCTCCTCTTCCACTTTGACAACCTCTTTCCCATCTTCCTCTTTCACTGTAATATCATCCTCTTCTTCTTTCAATGTGATAGCTTCCTCTTCCTCCTTTTTCATCCTGAAAGCTTCTTCCTCTCCTTTCACCAGAGCTTCTTTCTCCGTCGAGCTTAGTGAACTCATGCTCCGGTCGATTAGCCTAGTGCATTATCAGTTTACCACATTTGCTAATTTAACAAGCAAATTACGTTTAAATGAACTAGTAGATAAGTAAACAGAATTATATTCAAAACACTAAGAGTAAAATACACAAGATTGGTCTAAAGCGCTTCAATGTTTCGGTTTTAGGTTCGCTAGCAAATCACCACGTTGGTTGAATCAGAAGCCTTTTGTCGCTGTTGAAGAAGCCTCCAGTTCCGTCCACAAGATTATACGTCACGCAAGCAGCATCCCCTGAAAGACTAAATCGCCATCTGCTGACTGGAGTGGGTAACGCAGATTGGAAAAATATTAATTACAATGTTTATTCTTGCAAGCAATGTCATGAGAGCTAATAAAAATAAAAATAAACAGATGTTATGTTTTCTCTTACTTCTTACAGCCAATACTTTACTCCAGGGCTGACCTGCCCATTAGGTAGGATTAGGTGACAGATTAAAGAGTTTTCATTTTTATGTCATAGTTATTCTGAACCCACTGCCTGCAAGTCGTCTAAATTAGCCTAAGTGATTTGTATTTTCCTTCAACTTTTTGAAGAGGAAAAAGCCCGGAAATGCTCCTGTCTGAGTGCATTTGTCTACCATTATGTTTAGCTGTTGGGCGATTATGCTAATGACAACCATCTTCTGGTTGATGGAAAAGCTTTCCCAAAAACCTTGTCAATTAAATGTTAACTACAAAGTAGTCTATGCCTACCTGACAGAATGATATCATGATTATTTGCATCAATCCAGTTGTGATTTGTTCAGCAGACTCTGCAATCACATGTGTGCTACAGAGACACCACCAACCAAGCAAGGCTCTTGCTGGTGCCACTAACATTAAAGGGTATCTACACACAAAAATGAACATTTCTTAGATTTTTCTCAGACTTCAAAAGTGGTCTCCTGATGTGGTTTAAGTATTATTGTGGACTTAGAAGATCCAATGTTGTTGTTTTTCTATTAACAGTGTGATTTAGAGAGAAAAACAGAAAAACAGGGACATCTGAAACCTGGAAACACTAAATGGAGAAAATGGAATTAGGTTAAAAAAAGAAAAGAAAACGGATTTTATACAGATGTTATATATAGATAGAGATGTTATAGGGCCCTAAATATTCTATTCAGTTTCTCTCATTACTGGATTATGTAGGGATAGTGTAGAGTAACAGCTGTATCCTGATGTGACCTTTAACCTCCCTGCTCCTCAATACTTCTTCCACTGGATCAAAGCTTCAGCTAAGAAGGATACATGATAGTGGCAACACATGGAGTTGGGTTGGATATAGTTATGGTAGGATACATGATAGTGGTAACACATGGAGTATGGTTGGATATAGTCATGGTAGGATACATTGGGCGGCAAGATGTTCTTTACCATTCGGCCATCAGATTTGCCACCAATGCTCCTTATTAGGACACCTCACTGCACTCTATACTCCTCTGTAAACGGGTATTCTCTGTATACCAGTAGCAAGACCCACTGGTTTAATGCTTATTTATTAAACCCTCTTAGGCCTCACTCACCCCTATCTAAGATATCTACTGCAGCCCTCATCCTCCACATACAACACCCGTTCTGCCAGTCACATTCTGTTAAAGGTCCCCAAAGCACACACATCCCTGGGTCGCTCTTCTTTTCAGTTCGCTGCAGCTAGCGACGGGAACAAGCTGCAAAAAACACTCAAACTGGACAGTTTTATCTCCATCTCTTCATTCAAAGACTCAATCATGGACACTCTTACTGACAGTTGTGGCTGCTTCGTGTGATGTATTGTTGTCTCTACCTTCTTGCCTTTGTGCTCTTGTCTGTGCCCAAAAATGTTTGTACCATGTTGTGCTGCTACCATGTTGTGTTGCTACCATGTGGTGTTGCTACCATGTTGTTGTTATGTGGTGTCGCTACCATATTGTTGTCATGTAGTGTTGCTACCATGTTGTTGTCATGTGGTGCTGCTACCATGTTGTGTTGCTACCATGTTGTTGTCATGTGGTGTTGCTACCATGTTGTGTTGCTGCCATGTTGTGTTGCTACCAGGTTGTTGTTATGTGGTGTTGCTTCCATGTTGTTGTTATGTTGTGTTGCTACCATGTTGTTGTTATGTGGTGCTGCTACCATGTTGTGTTAGGACCATGTTGTTGTTATGTGGTGCTGCTACCATGTTGTGTTGCTACCATGTTGTTGTTATGTGGTGTCGCTACCATGTTGTTGTTACCATGTTGCTACCATGTTGTTGGCTGCATTCATTGTAGCTGGGGATTTTAACAAGGCTAATCTGAAAACAAAACTCCCTAAATTCTATCAGCATATCGATTGTGCTACCAGGGCTGGTAAAACCTTGGATCATTGTTTTTCTAACTTCCGCGATGCATATAAGGCCCTCCCCCGCCCTCCTTTCGGAAAAGCTGACCACGACTCCATTTTGTTGCTTCCAGCCTACAAACAGAAACTAAAACAGCAAGCTCCCACGCTCAGGTCTGTTCAACGCTGGTCCGACCAATCTGATTCCACGCTTCAAGACTGCTTCGATCACGTGGATTGGGATATGTTCCGCATTGCGTCCAACAACAACATTGACGAATACGCTGATTCAGTGAGCGAGTTCATTAGAAAGTGCATTGACGATGTCGTACCCACAGCAACGATTAAAACATTCCCAAACCAGAAACCGTGGATTGATGGCAGCATTCGCGTGAAACTGAAAGCGCGAACCACTGCTTTTAACCAGGGCAAGGTGACCGGAAACATGACCGAATACAAACAGTGTAGCTATTCCCTCCGCAATAACTTTTTTGCACGCTTTGAGGACAATACAGTGCCACTGACACGGCCCACTACCAAAACCTGCGGGCTCTCCTTCACTGCAGCCGAGGTGAGTAAAACATTTAAACGTGTTAACCCTCGCAAGGCTGCAGGCCCAGACGGCATTCCCAGCCGCGTCCTCAGAGCATGCGCAGACCAGCTGGCTGGTGTGTTTAAGGACATATTCAATCAATCCTTATCCCAGTCTGCTGTTCCCACATGCTTCAAGAGGGCCACCATTGTTCCTGTTCCCAAGAAAGCTAAGGTAACTGAGGTAAACGACTACCGCCCCGTAGCACTCACTTCCGTCATCATGAAGTGCTTTGAGAGACTAGTCAAGGACCATATCACCTCCACCCTACCTGACACCCTAGACCCACTCCAATTTGCTTACCGACCCAATAGGTCCACAGACGACGCAATCGCAACCACACTGCACACTGCCCTAACCCATCTGGACAAGAGGAATACCTATGTGAGAATGCTGTTCATCGACTACAGCTCAGCATTTAACACCATAGTACCCTCCAAACTCGTCATCAAGCTCGAGACCCTGGGTCTCGACCCCGCCCTGTGCAACTGGGTCCTGGACTTCCTGACGGGCCGCCCCCAGGTGGTGAGGGTAGGTAACAACATCTCCACCCCGCTGATCCTCAACACTGGGGCCCCACAAGGGTGCGTTCTGAGCCCTCTCCTGTACTCCCTGTTCACCCACGACTGCGTGGCCATGCACGCCTCCAACTCAATCATCAAGTTTGCGGACGACACTACAGTGGTAGGCTTGATTACCAACAACGACGAGACGGCCTACAGGGAGGAGGTGAGGGCCCTCGGAGTGTGGTGTCAGGAAAATAACCTCACACTCAACGTCAACAAAACAAAGGAGATGATTGTGGACTTCAGGAAACAGCAGAGGGAGCACCCCCCTATCCACATCGACGGGACAGTAGTGGAGAAGGTGGAAAGTTTTAAGTTCCTCGGTGTACACATCACGGACAAACTCAGGAGGGGTGAAGAAATTCGGCTTGTCACCAAAAGCCCTCACAAACTTCTACAGATGCACAATCGAGAGCATCCTGTCGGGCTGTATCACCGCCTGGTACGGCAACTGCTCCGCCCACAACCGTAAGGCTCTCCAGAGGGTAGTGAAGTCTGCACAACGCATCACCGGGGGCAAACTACCTGCCCTCCAGGACACCTACACCACCCGATGTCACAGGACGGCCATAAAGATCATCAAGGACAACAACCACCCGAGCCACTGCCTGTTCACCCCGCTATCATCCAGAAGGCGAGGTCAGTACAGGTGCATCAAAGCAGGGACCGAGAGACTGAAAAACAGCTTCTATCTCAAGGCCATCAGACTGTTAAACAGCCACCACTAACATTTAGTGGCCGCTTCCAACATACTGACTCAAGTCCAGCCACTTTAATAATGGGAATTGATGGAAATTATGTAAAAATGTATCACTAGCCACTTTAAACAATGCCACTTAATATAATGTTTACATACCCTACATTACTCATCTCATATGTATAGACTGTACACTATACCATCTACTGCATCTTGCCTATGCCGTTCTGTACCATCACTCATTCATATATCTTTATGTACATATTCTTTATCCCTTTACACTTGTGTGTATAAGGTAGTAGTTGTGGAATTGTTAGGTTAGATTACTTGTTGGTTATTACTGCATTGTCGGAACTAGAAGCACAAGCATTTCGCTACACTCGCATTAACATCTGCTAACCATGTGTATGTGACAAATAAAATTAGATTTGATTTGTTATGTTGTGCTGCTACCATGTTGTTGTTATGTTGTGCTGCTACCATGTTGTTGTTATGTTGTGTTGCTACCATGTTGTTGTTATGTGGTGCTGCTACCATGTTGTTGTTATGTTGTGTTGCTACCATGTTGTTGTTATGTTGTGTTGCCACCATGTTGTTGTTATGTTGTGTTGCTACCATATTGTTGTTATGTGGTGTTGCCACCATGTTGTTGTTATGTTGTGTTGCTACCATGTTGTGTTGCTACCATGTTGTCATGTGGTGTTGCTACCATGTTGTTGTCATGTGGTGTTGCTACCATGTTGTTGTTATGTGGTGTTGCTACCATGTTGTTGTTATGTGGTGTTGCTACCATGTTGTTGTTATGTTGTGTTGCTACCATGTTGTTGTTATGTGGTGTTGCTACCATGTTGTTGTTATGTGGTGTTGCTACCATGTTTTTGTCATGTTGTGTTGCTACCATGTTGTTGTTATGTGGTGTTGCTAACATGTTGTTGTTATGTGGTGTTGCTAACATGTTGTTGTTATGTGGTGTCACTACCATATTGTTGTCATGTAGTGTTGCTACCATGTTGTTGTCATGTGGTGTCGCTACCATGTTGTTGTCATGTAGTGTTGCTACCATGTTGTTGTTGTGTGGTGCTGCTACCAAGTGGTGTTGCTACCATGTTGCTGCCATGTTGTGTTGCTACCATGTTGTGTTGCTACCATGTTGTGTTGCTACCATGTTGTTGTCATGTGGTGTTGCTACCATGTGGTGTTGCTACCATGTTGTGTTGCTACCATGTTGTGATGCTACCATGTTGTTGCTATGTGGTGCTGCTACCATGTGGTGCTGCTACCATGTGGTGTTGCTACCATGTTGTGTTGCTACCATGTTGTGTTGCTACCATGTTGTTGTCATGTGGTGTTGCAACCATGTGGTGTTGCTACCATGTTGTTGTCATGTTGTGTTACTACCATGTTGTTGTCAGTGGTGTTGCAACCATGTTGTGTTGCTACCATGTTGTGTTATGTGGTGTTGCTTCCATGTTGTGTCGCTACCATATTGATGTCATGTAGTGTTGTCATGTAGTGTTGCTACCATGTTGTTGTTATGTGGTGTTGCTACCATGTTGTGTTGCTACCATGTTGTGTTGCTACCATGTTGTTGTTATGTGGTGCTGCTACCATGTGGTGCTGCTACCATGTGGTGCTGCTACCATGTGGTGTTGCTACCATGTTGTGTTGCTACCATGTTGTGTTGCTACCATGTTGTTATGTGGTGCTGCTACCATGTGGTGTTGCTACCATGTTGCTGCCATGTTGTGATTCTACCATGTTGTTGTTATGTAGTGTTGCTACCATGTTGTGTTGCTACCATGTTGTGTTGCTACCATGTTGTTGTTATGTGGTGTTGCTACCATGTTGTGTTGCTACCATGTTGCTGTCATGTTGTGATGCTACCATGTGGTGTTGCTACCATGTTGCTGCCATGTTGTGATGCTACCATGTTGTGTTGCTACCTTGTTGTTGTTATGTGGTGTTGTTGTTGTTGTTGTTGTTATGTGGTGTTGCTAACATGTAGTTGTTATGTGGTGTTGCTACATGTAATAATAACATGTATGATTTATATAAAGTTCTTTAGTAAAAAAACATTAGTGACATAATTTAGTATTTAATATTACATAGTAAACTTTAATAATTGTAATATGTATGTTTAAATGACTGTACTAAAGTTTTTGAATAAAATAAAAGGTTTGAAAGAAAATGTAATTTACCTTCAATGAAATATATCTCTCTTTCTTTCTCTCCCTCTGTCTCTCCCCTTGGCTGGGAATGTTAAGGGTCAAGAAGTTGTGAATCTAGGGGGGCCCTTGCACACAGGGGCACTATATGTATGTAACAGTATAACTTTACGTCTGTCGCCTCGCCCATACCCGGGCGCAAACCAGGGACCCTCTGCACACATCAACAACAGTCACCCATCGTTACCCATCGCTCTACAAAAGCCGCGGCCCTTGCAGAGCAAGGGCAACCACTACTTCAATGTCTCAGAGCAAGTGACGTCAACGACTGAAAGGCTGCTAGCGCGCACCACCGCTAACTAGCTAGCCATTTCACATCGGTTACATGTACACAAAATAACTAACAACCTGGACCCCCAGGTGTCTTTCAAAACATATGTTTTACTAACGACCTAAACAGATCACTTTTACCCTTTAAAAAATTGTTGTCAGTTATCCAGATTTAATGGTCAAGAGATTGTGAACCTAGAGGGGCCCTTGCACACATGTTGTGTTTAGGTAAACGTTTTCTGTTTATGAAGGAATAAATGATTGAGAGGATATAGACCACAAAAAAAAGATAATTGTATTCTTAACGATGTGCCCTTTACAAATGACTTAAACAGATCATTTAACTCCATGAATAACCTTTTACTGCAGGGGGCTAAATCAGGGGCCTTCAATGCTGCAGAAATGTTTTGGTACCCTTCCCCAGATCTGTGCCTCAACACAATCCTGTCTCGGAGCTCTACGGACAGTTCCTTCAACCTCATGGCTAGGTTTTTGCTCTGATCTGCACTGTCAACTGTGGGACCTTATATAGACAGGTGTGTGCCTTTCCAAATCATGTCCAATCAATTTAATTTACCACAGGTGGACTCCATTCTAGTTGTAGAAACATCTCAAGGATGATCAATGGAAACAGGATGCACCTGAGCTCAATTATGAGTCTCATATAGCAAAGTGTCTGAATACTTATGTAAATCATTTTTTTGTGTTTAAAACATTTGCAAAAATGTATAAAAAACTTGTTTCCGCTTTGTCATTATGGGGTATTGTGTGTAGATTGCTGAGGAAATTGTTTCATTTAATACATTTTTTAATAAGGCTGTAACATAACAAAATGGGAAAAAGTCAAGGGGTCTGAATACTTTCCAAAGGAACTGTAAGTGATTGAGGAGAGAGTATAATTGATATATTCTAATTAAAATCATTGACCCATAAGGGAACATATGACCAAAGCAATGCGTGACCCATACAGAATTAAAAATATATTAATCTCAATGAGAAATATTATTAAATAAACAAATGTTTGCATAATCAAAGACATGAAAACTGGCACCAACATTGTATTTAGCTAGGATTTCATATGGCCAGGAAGGTTACTGAGAATAACAATAGACAATAGTTAATGTTGCTAGTTTAGGGATGAAGATAGTGAAGGTTCATTATGTTAAAGATGTTTTTTATTTTGACGTGGAAACAATGTTTATTGGAAAGTAAAACAAAGAAGTCTTCATTGAGACAATGATAAACAGCAATCCGTAGGAGAGTTGAGGTGGATATTATAAAATAAGGATCTGCTGGAGTCCAAGTCAAACCAAGATTCTTTATTTCTGAGCTCAGAGAGAATAACAGAGTTTGGTATTTTATTAGGATCCCCATTAGCTGTTGCAAAAGCAGCAGCTACTCTTCCTGGGGTCCACACAAAACATGACACATAATACAGCACATCAATAGACAAGAACAGGTCAAGGACAGAACTACATACATTTTGTAAAAGGCACACGTAGCCTACATATCAATGCATACACACAAACTACCTCGGTCAAATAGGGGAGAGTGGTTGTGCCGCGAGGTGTTGCTTGGTCTGTTTCTTGAAACCAGGTTTGCTGTTTATTTGAGCAATATGAGATGGAAGGAAGTTCCATGCAATAAGGGCCCTATATAATACTGTACGCTTTCTTGAATTTGTTCTGGAAACTTGGGGACTGTGAAAAGACCCCCGGTGGCATGTCTGGTGGGATAAGTGTGTGTGTCAAAGCTGTGTGTAAGTTGACTTGTAAGAACTTTGATGATATCTGTACATTATAGGAGCACCTGTGATGACAAAAGTACAATGATTCATGTGTTGCTTTAGCTTGAGATTAAGAATCAGTGGTTGACACCTTGCAAGTGCATGAAAAGGTCAACTGTACAAAGTCAGATGTCTGTGTGTTGAAACTATATTTTAGTTAACAGATGGATAAAGGGAACTAAGAGTTCCTGTTGATACTATGTTCCAGTCTTACTTCCAGTCTGACATGATAGCAATAAGGGGAAGAGTGATTGGGAAACTAACTGCCAATAACGCAATAAGCTGAACCCTGCCTGGCAGAGACATCTTTGTATTAGCAACTATTAATTATGAGGTTATATGGTGTTAAAGTTAAGGGACATCACCCTGGGCGGGGTGATTCTCAGTAGGGGATAAAAAGGGAAAACACCATCTTTTGAACTGAGTGTCTTGCTTACAAATTGCTGTAAGTGTAAACTCCGGGTTGCAATCCTTATTAAACAAACTAAGCTCTGATCAAATACGGATTTCCTGTGGTCTCTTCTGTGCACATAGGGCAGAATTCCCTTACAGACTATGCAAACAATTTGGGATTTTCAACATATTCATGTTTCTTGTAAAAAGAAGAAGTGATGCAGTCAGTCTCTCCTCAACTCTTAGCCAAGAGAGACTGGCATGCATAGTATTAATATCAGCCCTCTGATTACAATTAAGAGCAAAACGTGCCGCTCTGTTCTGGGCCAGCTGTAGCTTTACTAGGTCTTTCCTTGCAGCACTGGACCACACGACTGGACAATAATCAAGATTAGACAAAACTAGAGCCTGCAGAACTTGCTTTTTGGAGTGTGGTGTCAAAAAAGCAGACCATCTCTTTGAGGCTAGACCTCTCCCCATCTTTACAACCACTGAATCTATATGTTTTGACCATGACAGTTTACAATCTAAGGTAATGCCAAGTAATTTAGTCTCCTCAACTTGTTCAACAGCAACACAATTCATTACCAGATTCAGCTGAGGTCTAGATCTTAAGGAATGATTTGTACCAAATACAATGCTCTTAGTTTTAGAGATGTTCAGTATCAGTTTATTACTGGCCACCCATTCCAAAACAGACTGCAACTCTTTGTTAAGTGTTTCAGTGACATCATTAGCTGTGGTTGCTGATGCGTATATGGTTGAATAATCAGCATACATGGACACACATGCTTTGTTTAATGCCAGTGGCAGGTCATTGGTAAGAATAGAAAAGAGTAGAGGGCCTAGAGAGCTGCCCTGAGGTACATTACACTTTATATGTTTGACATTAGAGAAGCTTCCATTAAAAACCCTCTGAGTTCTAGTAGATAGATAGCTCTGAATCCATATTATGGCAAAGGTTGAAAAGCCATAGCACATACGTTTTTTCAACAAGAGGTTATGGTCAATAATATCAAAGGCTGCATTGAAATCTAACAATAGAGCTCCCACAATCTTCTTGTTATCAATTTCTCTCAACCAATGATTAGTCATTTGTGTCAGTGCAGCACATGTTGAGTGCCCTTCTCTATAAGCATGCTGAAAGTCTGTTGTTAATTTGTTTACAGAGAAATATCATTGTATTTGGTCAAACACAATTTTTCCCAACAGTTTGCTAAGAGCTGGCAGCAAGCTTATAGGTCTGCTGTTAGAACCAGTAAAGGCCACTTTACCACTCTTGGGTAGTGGAACTACTTTGGCTTCCCTCCAGGCCTGAGGACAAAGACTTTCCTCTAGGCTCAGATTAAAATTATGACCGATAGGAGTGGCTATTAGAGTCAGCTACTGTCCTCAGTAGCTTCCCATCTAAGTTGTCAATGTCATTATTGATCGATAACAATTTTTCCACCTCTCCCACACTAACTTTACAACATTCAATACTTGCACTGCTTTTCTTTCATTATGATTTTTTTCATTTTTTCCCCATCATTCTTTATATCATTGATCTTGGCTTCCTAATAAAGTGTATTATTTTGTTGAGTTTGGTCACATCATTTCTCCATTTGCAGTACGTAAGCCAGCCAGATGTGCAGCCAGACTTATTAGCCACTCCTTTTGCCCCAACTCTTTCAAACACACAGTTTTTAAATTCTTCATCAATCCATGGAGCCTTAACAGTTCTAACAATCAGTTTCTTAACAGGTACATGTTTATCAATAATTGCAAGAAGCAATTTCATATGGTTTTCCCACAGTCTGAGCTTTTGTAAGCCTTCTCCTCTATGTGCAGTCTCATGTGTTCTTTCAGGTTCCCTGACCGGCTAAAACACTTTCCACACTGGGAGCAGTGGTAAGGCTTCTCCCCTGTGTGTATTTTCTTGTGTTTTTTCAGATCCCCTGACCGGGGAAACACTTTCCACACTCTGAGCAGTGGTAAGGCTTTTCAACTGTATGTATTCTCTCATGTTTTTTCAGGCTGCTTAATTGGTTAAAACTTTTTCCACACTAGGCTTCTCCCCTGTGTGTATTATCTCATTAACTTTAAAGTTCCTTAAATGGTTATAACTCGTTCCACATTGGGAGCAGTGGTAAGGCTTCTCCCCTGTGTGTATTCTCTCATGTTGTTTCAGATGCCCTGACCGGTTGAAACACTTTCCACACTGGGAGCAGTGGTAAGGCTTCTCCACTGTGTGTATTATCTCATGTTTTTTCAGATCCCCTGACTGGCTGAAAAACTTTCCACACTGGGAGCATTGGTAAGGCTTCTCCCCTGTGTGTATTCTCTTGTGTTGTTTCAGGTTCCCTAACTTGTTAAAACATTTGCCACACTGGGAGCAGTGGTAAGGCTTCTCCCCTGTGTGTATTCTCTCATGAGCTTTCAGGGTCCTTAAATGGTTAAAACTCTTTCCACACTGGGAGCAGTGGTAAGGCTTCTCCCCTGTGTGTATTATCTCATGAGCTTTCAGGTTCCTTAACTGGTTAAAACTCTTTCCACACTGGGAGCAGTGGTAAGGCTTCTCCCCTGTGTGTATTCTCTCATGTTTTTTCAGATCCCCTGACTGGTTAAAACTCTTTCCACACTGCAAGCATTGGTAAGATTTCTCCTCTGTGTGTATTCTCTCATGTCGGTACAGGTCCCTTGACTGGTTAAAACACTTTCCACAGTGGGAACACTGGTGTCTTCTTGTTGGTTTGGACGTCCCTGGCTCTGGTTCCTCTGAGTCTGGTCTTTCTCCTGCCAAAGACAGTGTGTTTAAAAAAAAGAGATCTGAATGAAACCTCCACATGATAAATAGGCCTTGCTACGAGGGTAAATCCTAATCAGATCGCTCAATAAGCTAAGGCCAGTTTTAACAATCTTGGTGTGATTTTAAAACAAATGTTGTAGAGTTTCCTGGTAATTACTGATAATGTTTACATTACTTATTTATTCATTCTGTTTTACAAGTCAGAACACAAAAAACTAAACCGTTCTTGGACACTCAATACACAGATGTCGCTTAATTCCAATCGAGCAGGTGGTTCTAAATATATAACTTTCATAGCTGTATGATACAGAATGCGACCTACAGTCGTGGCCAAAAGTTTTGAGAATGACACAAATATTAATTTCCACAAAGTTTGCTGCTTCAGTGTCTTCAGATATTTTTGTCAGATGTTACTATGAAATACTGAAGTATAATTACAAGCATTTCATAAGTGTCAAAGGCTTTTATTGGCAATGACATGAAGTTGATGCAAAGAGTCAATATTTGCAGTGTTGACCTTCTTTTTCAAGACCTCTGCAATCCACCCTGGTGTCAATTAACTTCTGGGCTAAAACATCCTGGCTGATGGTAGCCCATTCTTGCATAATCAATGCTTGGAGTTTGTCAGAATTTGTGGGTTTTTGTTTGTCCACCCGCCTATTGAGGATTGACCACAAGTTCTCAATGGGATTAAGGTCTGGGGAGATTCCTGGCCATGGACCCAAAATATTGATGTTTTGTTCCCCGAGCCACTTATCACGTTTGCCTTATGGCAAGGTGCTACATCATGCTGGAAAAGACATTGTTCGTCACCGAACTGTTACTGGATGGTTGGGAGAAGTTGCTCTCGGAGGATTTGTTGGTGGCATTCCTTATTCATGGCTGTGTTCTTAGGCAACATTGTGAGTGAGCCCACACCCTTGGCTGAAAGCAACCCCACACATGAATGGTCTCAGGATGCTTTACCGTTGGCATGACACAGGACTGATGGAAGCGCTCACCTTGTCTTCTCCGGACAAGCTTTTTTCCAGATGCCCCAAACAATCGAAAAGGAGATTCATCAGAGAAAATGACTTTACCCCAGTCCTCAGCAGTCCAATCCCTGTATCCTTTGCAGAATATCAGTCTGTGTGCAGATGCACTCACACCTGCCTGCTGCCATTCCTGAGCAAGCTCTGTACTGGTGGTGCCCTGATCCCGCTGCTAAATCAACTTTAGGAGACGGTCCTGGCACATGCTGGACTTTCTTGGGTTCCCTGAAGCCTTCTTCACAACAATTAAACTGCTCTGAAGCCTTCTTCACAACAATTGAACCGCTCTCCTTGAAGTTCTTGATGATCTGATAAATGGTTGATTTAGGTGCAATCTTACTGGCAGCAATATCCTTGCCTGTGAAGCCTTTTTTGTGCAAAGCAAGGATGACGGCACGTGTTTCCTTGCAGGTAACCATGGGTGACAGAGGAAGAACAATGATTCCAAGCACCACCCTCCTTTGAAGCTTCCAGTTTTGGGGGGGATTCAGTTTATTTGCATGGCAAAGAGGGACTTTGCAATTAATTACAACTCATCTGATCACTCTTCATAACATTCTGGAGTATATGCAAATTGCCATCATACAAACTGAGGCAGCAGACTGTGAAATTTCATATTTGTGTCATTCTCAAAACGTTTGGCCACAACTTTACACACTTCCTTAAACATGAAATAAGTATATAAGTAATTTTAAGTGGAAGTCCAAAACTTATTTTTACGTCGAAGACACAAAGCACATCCGTAAAATCTCCCCGTTGTCGAAAGGGTTCGACACATGCTGTTTAAATGGCCCAATTTCTTATTTAGACGTTCACAGATTTTCAACATTTTGACTATCGCTGATGTGATATTTTGGGTAAAGTAAAAAATAAAGTGAAATATTTGGCAAGATGTTCCTAAAACTGAGAGTAACTTCAATAAACAAAAATATAAACGCAACATGTAAAGTGTTGGATATTTCATGAGCTGAAAAAAAAGATTGCAGAATGTTTTACATCCCTGTTAGTTAACATTTATTCTTTGCCAAGATAATCCATCCACCTGACAGGTGTGGCATATCAAGCTGATTAAACAGCATGATCATTACACAGGTGCACCTTGTGCTGGGGAGAATAAAAGGCCACTAAAATGTGCAGTTCTGTCACACAACACAATGCCACAGATGTCTCAAGTTTTGAGGGAGCGTGCAATTGGCATGCTGACTGCAGGAATATCCACTGGAGCTGTTACCAGATAATTGAATGTTAAATTCTCTTCCAGAAGCCTCCTCCAACGTTGTTTTAGAGAATTTGGCAGTACATCCAACTGGCCTCACAACCACAGACCACATGTAACAACAACAGGCCAGGACCTCCACATCGTCTGAGACCAGCCACCCGAGTTGTATTTCTCTTTGTAAATGAAGCCCTTTTGTGGGGAAAAACTCATTCTGATTGGCTGGGCCTGGCTCCGCAATGGGTGGGCGTATGCCCTCCAGGGCCCACCAATGGCTGCACCCCTGCCCAGTTATGTAAAGTCAATAGATTAGGGCCTCATTTATTTATTTACAATGACTGACTTATATGAACTGTAAATCATTGAAATTGTTGTTTATATTTTGGTTCACTATATACACACACACACACACACACACACACACACACACACAGTGCATTCGTTAAGTATTCAGACCCCTTCACCTTTTCCAAATTTTGTTACATTTCAGCATTGTTCTAAAATGTATTAACAAGATGTTTATCTTTCATTTGCTGTCTTGGACTTGTTAATGTGTGAAAGTTACATATTTCAAAAAATATTTTTGAATTTCCCGCGGAATGTTGTCGAGGGGTTCCGCTATCGGAACGCATGTCCTAGACAGGTTTAAGGGGTATTTGTGTGTAGATTGAATCAGGCTGTAACGTAACAAAATATGGAAAAGTCAAGGGGTCTGAATACTTTCCGAAGGCACTGTATGTAGCCATGTTATGAAGTATGAAAAGGCTTGTTCAGTCACATGTCATGAATTCACTAAGACATCATCATATTTATATACATTTTATGGGTTGAAAAGTGTTTTTTTTCTCAGACATAAATAAACAATTCCAGGTGAAAACCAAAGGCCATGGCTGTAATACAATAAAAAACTGGCAAAGCAGCAGAGTGAGGCCCGCATCCAGCAACGTCACGAGTCACGTTTTGCAGCTGTTTCAGGACAGCACTACAGGGAGAGAGAGGGGGAGAGGGAAAATATCCACTGGACTAGTTTCAATGTATGGAATCACTTCAGAGTTTCTGGATTTTGGGTAAACTTCTCCTTTAACCTCACTAGGGTAGGGGGCAGCATTCGGAATTTTGGATGAAAAGCGTGCCCAAAGTAATCTGCTATTTCTGACTTATGTTACTCGTCTACATGGCTGGTTACTGTTTGTTATGATTTGTCTGCTGGGCGCTGTTCTCAGATAATCGCATGGTTTGCTTTCGCCGTAAAGTATTTTTTGAAATCTGACACCGTGGTTGGATGAACAAGAACTTAATCTTTAAACCGATGTATAACACTTGTATGTTTCATGAATTTTTATAATGAGTATTTCTGTTTTGGAATTTGGCGCTCTGTAATTTCACTGGATGTTGGCCAGGTGGGACGGTAGCGTCCCACACCCCCTAGAGAGGTTTTAAAGCATCATTGAGAAATAATGAATTGAAGTTGGAACATTTGTGACATTTGTAGACTAGAGATTAAGATTGTTGGGCCATTAAGCGAGAAGTCGCTGGTTCGAATCCGCACGCCCCCCAAGGTAGAAAAAAGCTGCCGTTCTACCCTTGAGCAAGGCAGTTAACCCCCAACAACTGCTCCCCGGGCGCCGATAACGTGGACGTCGATTAAGGCAGCCCCCGCACCACTCTGATTCAGAGGGGTTGGGTTCAATGCGGAAGACACATTTAGGGTGAATGGATTCAGTTGTGACTGACTAGATATCCCCTTTCCTTTCCCATCCCAGTCCTCCTTTAAGACTCCATAATGTTTCATCATTAGATGCTACAGTCCTCCTTTAAGAGAGATCTTTGATGAAAACCTGCTCCAGAGCAGAACCTGCTACTTGAACAGAGTTCTGAGTATAGGGTCTGAATACTTAAGTAAATATAATATTTCAGTTTTGTATTTTTTGATAAATTAGCAAAATTATCAAACAAAAATGTTTTTGCTTTGTCAGTATGGGGTATTGTGTTTTTAGAAAAAGGCTGTAATGCAACAAAATGTGGAAAAAAGTAAAGGGGTCTGAATACTTTCAGGAGGCACTGTACTCTCCGATAGCAACGGCCAATAGCAGACCACTTCCTATATCAGGGACATAGTCGCTCCCGTCTTCCATGTGTGAAAGGTAACCTGGTGAATATCATAGAATCAGGGTTCTGTTAGGTAACCTGGTGAATATCATAGAATCAGGGTTCTGTTAGGTAACCTGGTGAATATCATAGAATCAGGGTTCTGTTAGGTAACCTGGTGAATATCATAGAATCAGGGTTCTGTTAGGTAACCTGGTGAATATCATAGAATCAGGGTTCTGTTAGGTAACCTGGTGAATATTATAGAATCAGGGTTCTGTTAGGTAACCTGGTGAATATCATAGAATCAGGGTTCTGTTAGGTAACCTGGTGAATATCATAGAATCGGGGTTCTGTTAGGTAACCTGGTGAATATCATAGAATCGGGGTTCTGTTAGGTAACCTGGTGAATATCATAGAATCAGGGTTCTGTTAGGTAACCTGGTGAATATCATAGAATCAGGGTTCTGTTAGGTAACCTGGTGAATATCATAGAATCAGGGTTCTGTTAGGGAAACTGGTGAATATCATAGAATCAGGGTTCTGTTAGGTAACCTTCAGTTCTATTTCAATGACTCGTTAGTCTCTCACTTTGGGGATATAGTCAACTACAATAGAGCTCACATACTCACCGATGCCAAGTCTAGACAGGATCATCCCTCAGAGGTCCCCACTCTACTCACCGTATGTGTAGTGATGTCCAGTCAGTAGAACCTCATGAAGGTACATCACCACAACATGCTGCATTACAGATCTCTTGAACAGAGATGCCTTTGAACAATGCCTATGTTGTAGCCATACCTCTGGTGGATTGAGCCATCAAGCCCCCCGGAGGTGTCAGATCCTTGCTACTATAGAACCTCATGAAGGTATTGGGGGTGTAACTCATTATACGGATATAATGGCTAAAGTAAAGCAGTTTTAAACAAGATAAATCTAATTTCTATTATTTCCAGCGGCTCCAACAGCAGAAATGGCCTCAAGCAAAACATAAAAATCCCAGGATGGGACTAGCTGTTTGGGTACTGGGCGTAGGTGACCCTTCATAAAACAACAGATCAGGGGGTGTTCCACTGTATAGTTGTTGCAGCCTAAATGGCAGCCAAATATACATTTATAGTTGAAAAGGCTTTCCTTCATCAGAAAGCAGAGTAGCTCTGAAACAGAGCAACAAAGAGACTGATTTGTTTCTGATCTCACCATCTGTTAAATACACTGTGCTATAGTAATTATTGTGCTATAGTGAGTGTGTGGCTCTAGAACTCTGAATATAGTTTATTCTCAAGGAGAGCGGTCACGTGTGTTGAGAAGCAGAGGATCACTGGTTTGAGCCCGGAATGGGGACAGTGGAGGAAACTAAACTGTTAGAAGCACACTGGCGTCAGTTACACATTTTATTAATAAAGTTAGTCATTTCCAAATGAACCATGTTCTTTAAGGTCAATATGTTGGAGTTCAGGCTTTATTTGACCTGTTAAAGTAGGAAATGAAATGAACTTTGTCCATTACAGAGACAGAGGTCAAGACAAAAAAAGGAGCTGGTTTTATAATATATATTTGCCATCTTTAACAAGTTGTGTAGATCAGATGTTAATGAAGCAATACAGACCACATTGAAGTGTCTGGAGTTTAGTTTGTGTGTTCTACAGTCTTGTAAAGATAGGGGGGGGGGGGGGGGGGGGGGGGTTGACTGGGACAGACAATGTAACATCCATAATGTTTTAAGGAAAAGGTTTTGTAAAACATGCACCTTACATCGGATCATCTTGAAACTTTCTCTCTAAAGCTACCTTTCATTAAGGTTTTATATGGTCTATTGGTTTCTTTGTTTTCATTGGCAGAATCCTTTTTCAGTGTTATGATATTCATAACATCCATATCCACCAGTCTATCTTCCTGTCAACTAACAGAACTCTGCTGGTTGTCCTGGTAACAGATACCAGTCTATCTTCATGTCAACTAACAGAACTCTGCCGGTTGTCCTGGTAACAGATACCAGTCTATCTTCCTGTCAACTAACAGAACTCTGCTGGTTGTCCTGTTAACAGATACCAGTATATCTTCCTGTCAACTAACAGAACTCTGCTGGTTGTCCTGGTAACAGATAATAGTGGGCAGATCTATTGTGTTGGTTCAAACTAAACTACAGCACTTACTTTGTTGAGTCAAATGTGATCCTTTCTTCTCTTCTCCTCCTCTCACAGTTCCACTCAGCCCCGTTGTTTTCCTGCAGTCCACCAGCAGCACAGACAACCTCTTCATACCCAGCAGTAAGGTGCTACCCGGAGAGGCATGACACGGGGACTCCGGGAGGGAGGAAGGGCTAGCGTTGTCCTGGTAACCATAAAGAGGGGACACATATCATTATGGATGCTTATGTCACCGCTGACATGAAGTGCTTTACAGAAACCCAGCCCAGACCCTGATAAAGCAAGCTGTATGTTAGACCAGACCAAGCTGTACCATCTGGTGTTCTGATCTGGAGAGACTCTTCTCTTCCTCATCAGCATCAGGATGTTGTTGAGGCTCCCCAGAGGATCCAGGATAGTCATGTCTCTCTCCTGTGTTAATCAGAACATCAAATAGATAGTGAACTTACGACCGTCTATTATAATCATAGGGTCTTACAAGAGGCATTAATCTCTCTAAACAGGGCCTAAAATGCAAATGTTAAAGGGTCGTTCCACTAAATGGGTGCCTTTTGCATCCCTTTGATATTTTAAGTATAAATTATGCTCCAACATTGCATTTTAAAAGCCTGTTATACTAGATGAGATGCACTTTAATGTAGACCACATGGATAATTTAATAAATCTAATTTAAAAGTCCCCAAAATATATGTACCAATGGCAGATTAAAACTAACAAAGGCAGATGGCCCCTTTAACAATTCCTACAGTACTGAACAACATATTCAAGTGTAGAACTTCAGTAGAATGCCCCTTAAAAACCACACATTAGTTCAACAACGGCATAGTGTGTGACTCTGTGTTTAAGACAGTACTCACTGGTGTTAATATGATATTCTGTCTCCTCCTCTTTCACTCCCAAAACGTCTTCCTTCTTCACCTCTACTGAGATAGCATCCTCTTCCTCTCTAAAAGATTCTTCCTCTGTTTCCTCTATAACATCCTCTTCTTCTTTCACGACAATGTTCAGCCTCAGAGCTTCTTTCTGCATACAGCAGACCTCTTCTTCTTTAACAGGGGAGGAGTAGTTTAGTGAGCTCATGGTCTGGGATGTTAGAATTAGCGACTAGCCTAGCGCTAGGCTCAGTATCAATGTTTAACAACTTTGCAAATTGAACAAGCAAATTATGTTAAAGTTAACCAGTTGATACGTCAACTGAAATGTGTTTAAAACACTGAGATTAGCTAATGTACATTAACATGGTCTAAAGCGTCAATCTTTCAGTTTTATGTTGGCTAGCAAGCTACCGAGGTGTTTGAAAGAGTAGCCGTGTTGTTGTTCCTGAAGAAGCGTCCCGTCCAGTCCATTATACGTCACGCAAGAATCAACACCTGAAAGACGCATATCGCCATCTGCTGGCTGGAGTTGGTAACGCAGTTTGGAAACAACAGTTACTACACTTTCTGTATTGGAAAAAACGTCATAATAATTTAACAATAAGCTGATATATTGTAAATGATGAATACATACTTCTATGAATAGGTAGTGTTTAAATAAACATTTGCTCTGTTCATTTTTCACATTCGTTTTTATCTAGATGTGACGGTACTATTCCCTTAAAGCTACACTCTTTAAGAAACCAATCATCCTGTAAACCAGGGGTGGGCAACTCCAGTCCTCGGGGGCCTGATTTGTGTCACACTTTTTCTCCATCGCTAGCAAACACAGCTGATTATTCAAACTGCATTCTAAACTGAAGATTAAGATTAGGTGATTATTGGAGACAGGTGTGTTAGTTGGGGCTGGAAGCTATGATCCCTTATTGATGTCACTAGTTAAATCCCCTTCAATCAGTGTAGATGAAGGGGAGGAGACAGGTTAAATAAGGCATTTTAGGCCTTGAGACAAATGAGACATGGGTTGTGTATGTGTGCCATTCAGACGGTGAATGGGGAAGACAAAATATTTAAGTGTCTTTGAACGGGGGATGGAGTAGGTCCCAGGCGCCGGTTCGTGTCAAGAACTGCAACGCTGCTGGGGTTTTCCAGCTCAACGGTTTCCCATGTGTACCAAGAATCATCCACCACCCAAACAGTGGTGTTTAAGATGAGGCAGAACGATTAGTTTTTTCATGAGCATGGCCTTAATTCTATTACAGCATATTGGATAACTGTCATTCATATTCCATTCACCCTGTTCAATGTAACAGCAATAGGTTTAGGCTACTACATGATACTAGAATTTTCCCTATACCCATCGTGAGATTGCTACAACCTAGCCTATGACTGACAGTTTAGAACGTAGGTGCACACAGGTCAAGATAGTTTTTTTAGGTGAGAGACAGTCTTGAAGACATCACCAACTAATTATCATGGTCCAAACACACCGAGACAGTCGTGAAGAGGGCACGACAACAACTTTTCCACCTCAGGAGACTGAAAAGATTTGGCATGGGTCTCCAGATCCTCAAAAAGACCTACAGCTGCACCATCGAGAGCATCCTGACCGGTTGCATCACCGCCTGGTATGGCAACTGCTCGGAATCTGACCGTAATGCACTACAGAGGGTAGTGAACATCACTGGGGCCAAGCAACCTGCCATCCAGGACAATTATAAAGAAAGCCCCAAAAATTGTCAGATGCTCCAGTCACCAAAGTCATAGACTGTTTTCTCTGCTCCCGCATGTCAAGCGGTACCGGAGCACCAAGTCTAGAACCAAAAGGCTCCTTAACAGCTTCTACCCCCATAAGCCATAAGGCTGCTGAACAATTAATCAAATGGCCACCTGGACTATTTACATTGACCCTCCATTTGTTTTGTACACTGCTGCTACTTGCTGTTTATTATCTATGAAATGTCACTTCACCCCGACCTACATGTATAAATTACCTCGACTAACCTGTACCCCTGCACATTGACTCGGTACCAGTACCCCATGTATATAGCCTTGTTATTGTTATTTTATTGTGTTACTTTTTATTATTTTTTACTTTTGGTCATTTGCTCATTTTCTTAACTCTTCCTGAACTGTACTGTTAGTTAAGGGCTTGTAAGCAATTCACTGTAAGGTCTACACTTGTTGTATTCGGCGCATTTGACAAATAAAGTTTGATTTTATTTGACAAATTCAGGTATGTTTATCCCGTTTTTTTCTGTTTAAGAAACATTTGTCTCTAGAGAGTTGAAAACAGCAGGTCTGGGACAGGTAGCACCTCCGGTGAACAGGTCAGGGTTCCATAGCCGCAGGCAGAACAGTTGAAACTGGAGCAGCAGCATGGCCAGCTGGACTGGGGACAGCAAGGAGTCATCATGCCAGGTAGTCCTGAGGCATGGTCCTAGGGCTCAGGTCCTCCAAGAGAGAGAAGGAAAGAAAGAAAGAAAGAAAGAGAGAAAGAGAGAGAGAGAGCATACTTAAATTCACACAGGACACCGGATAAGACAGGAGAAATACTCCAGATATAACAGACTGACCCCAGCCCCCCGACACATAAACTACTGCAGCGTAAATACTGGAGGCTGAGACAGGAGGGGTCAGGAGACACCGTGGGCCCATCCGATGGCCCCGGACAGGGCCAAACAGGCAGGATATAACCCCACCCACTTTGCCAAAGCACAGCCCCCACACCACTAGAGTGATATCTTCAACCACCAACTTACCATCCTGAGACAAGGCCGAGTATAGCCTACAAAGATCTTCGCCATGGCACAACCCAATGGGGGGTGCCAACCCATGAATACGGCTGCACAGTATTGTCTCTTCTCGATGGCGGTTATAATATCGATTAGTACCTTGAGCGGGGTGAGTGGCACCCATGACCAGCTCGGAAACCGCATTGTACAGCGGAGAAGGTTCATGCTGAAAGAGCTCTGATAGGTTGGAGGATGTCCTCCGGAAGTTGTCATAATTACTGTTTAAGTCTATGGAAGCCTTGAGAACCATGAGCCTCCTAGGTTTTGTATTGAAGTCAATGTACCCAGAGGAGGACGCAAAATAGTATGTTTTATTCAATTATTTTTTTATTCAATTATTTGGTGATGTGATTATATTTAGTATAGTTTTATCCAAAAAGGATAATTTTTTTTATATTTTACCAATTTATTTTCTTCTGAAACTCACTGAAAATCCCATCCCACAATTATGTCATGTTGGCTCGATGTCCTTTGGGTGCAGTGGAGGCTCCTCAGAGGAGGAAGGGGAAGACCATCCTTCTCTGAAGAGCCTTCACTGCACCCAAAGGACATCCAGCCAACATGACACAATTGTGGGAAGCATTGGAGTCAACATGTGCCAGCATCCCTGTGGAAGGCTTTGGACACTTTGAAGAGTTCATGCCCCGACAAATTGAGGCTCTTCTGAGGGAAAAGGAGGAGGTTCCTAGTCCATCTTTAGGACGTTTATTTCTCTCCAAATGTTTGGTATGATCAGTGTACATATATATGTATAAAGAAAATATTGCATGACAAAAAGCACAATTCTATTTTTGTAAAAATGAGACAAGTGTACGAGCATATGTGTGTTCTCTCAAGAACTTTAAGTAGCCTGTATTTGATGTGATTTACTCCTTTCGAGACAGGATTGTGTCACGGCACAGATCTGGGGAAGTGGACCAAAACATTTCTGCAGCATTGAAGGTCCCCATCGTCTTAAAAGGAAGAAGTTTGAAACCACCAAGACCCTTCCTACTGCTGGCTGCCCGGCCAAACTGAACAATCGGGGGAGAAGGGCCTTGGTCAGGAAGGTAACCAAGAACCCAATGGTCACTCTGACAGAGCTCCTCTGTGGAGATGGGAGAACCTTCCAGAAGGACAACCATCTCTGCATCACTCCACCAAGCAGGACGTTATGGTAGAGTTGCCAGACGGAAGCCACTCCTCAGTAAAAGGCACATGAAAGCCAGCTTGGAGTTTGCCAAAAGGCACCTAAAGGACTATCAGACCATGAGTAACAAAATTCTCTGGTCTGATGAATGCCAAGGGTCACGTCTGGAGGAAACCTGGCACCATTCCTACGGTGAAGAATGGGGTTGGCAGCATCATGCTGTGGGGATGTTTTTCAGCGGCATGGACTGGGAGACTCGTCAGGTTCGAGGGAAAGATGAACGGAGCAAAATACAGAGAGATAATTTTTGAAAACTTGCTCCAGAGCACTCAGGACCTCAGACTGGGGCAAAGGTTAACCTTCCAATAGGACAACGACCCTACGCACAAAGCCAAGACAATGCAGGAGTGGCTTTGGGAGATGTCTCTGAATGTCCTTGAGGGGCCCAGCCAGAGCCCGGATTTGAACCCGATTTAACATCTCTGGAGAGACCTGAAAATAGCTTTGTAGTGACACTCCCCATCCAACCTGACAGAGTTTGAGAGGATCTGCAGAGAAGAATGGGAGAAACATGAGGCTCCTGCTGCTGCTGTCCTCAAGGCAAAATTGACAGATTTTTCACCTAGTTGTCTTTGGGATTCAAACCAGAGATCTTTCGGTTACTGGCCCAACACTAGTAACCGCTAGGCTACCTGCAGCAGGAGCCCCATGTTGACAGGAGAGCCCACCTTTATTTTTCCCTCATTATGAACATTCATATTGGTCAACAGTCAATCTATTGTGTGTATTGAACATTCATATTGGACTGTAGCAGCTAGCTAACTGGCTACCGATCAACCTATTGTGTTCATTGAATATTCATATTGGACTGTAGCAGCTAGCTATCTGGCTACCGATCAACCTATTGTGTGTATTGAACATTCATATTGGACTGTAGCAGCTAGCTATCTGGCTACTGATCAACCTATTGTGTGTATTGAACATTCATATTGGATTGTAGCAGCTAGCTAACTGACTACTGATCAACCTATTGTGTGTATTGAACATTCATATTGGACTGTAGCAGCTAACTAACTGACTACTGATCAACCTATTGTGTGTATTGAACATTCATATTGGACTGTAGCAGCTAACTAACTGGCTAACGATCAACCTATTGTATGTATTGAACATTCATATTGGACTGTAGCAGCTAGCTAACTGGCTACTGATCAACCTATTGTGTGTATTGAACATTCATATTGGACAGTCTTACCTGTAGAGTAGCACCACCACCCATCAGCCCATTCTCTTCTTGACGTCAAAGCTGCAGTGTATTGTTGGTATAGTTTTTGATGAATAATAATTCAAATTGTGAAGATAGAAGTGTACAATTTATATATATATTTAATCAACTTTAAGATACTGTTTGCCTCTATGCAGATGTAGAAGCTGAATAGGAATATACATTATCAATAAATAGTTGATTGTTCTTTTTTCACATCATACTAAGAATACTGAGCCACAACCTGTAAATGTGACCATATTATTCCTTTAAAGCCCCTCTGTCAGATATAAATCATCAGAGTGGGAAACCAACTGACATGGAAACAATGGAGCAAATGGATCACTATCAGAGTGTATTATGACATCAGATAGAACTACTCAGACATTCTAAATATCACTTGATTATCAGAGGGATGTATTATGACATCATATAGAACTACTCAGACATTCCAAATCAGGCTTCATCCATATCATGAAGGTGAATATTGATCCAACCATTTCAAAAGTAATGACCGGGCTGACGGAAACAGGATATGCCTTTACAATTTTTAAAATGCCGACAGACAATTTGTTTGTTCGTTTTACATGGTGGGATCATTTTGTGTCAGTAAACATTTATGAGCGAGAAATGGTGGAAACTCCTTCATGCGCAAATATTTATATAATAACCATCATATCGAAGTTAACTTGAAGTCATGTGATGATATGTTGTGTGGTCCTCCCTCTACGACTTGGGAAACCATGCAGTTTATTAGGCTACAGATGAAATAAGTTATGAACTTCACAGGGTGGTGAAACTGCATGTGATGAGCTTGATGCTCCTTTCCAATATTGTTTTGTACATATTTAAGAATATTCACATGAAAATCTGTCGCAAATTGCACGGAAACTTAGCTACTAAGGTGGATATTGATCCAACACCTGCCACATATTCAAACCAGCCCACTGGGCACAGACGTCAGTTCAACATCTAGTTTCTATTTACATTTCTTTGAGTCGTGAATTCAACATGAAATCAACACAAAATGTCACCTGTCATTGGATTTAGCTTACAAGTTGGGTGAAAAACAAATATAGATTCCTGATGTTGACGGCTTTTTACAAATCCAATCAGTTTTCTGCATTGATCTAACATCACATGGATTTGTTTTGTTGAAATGACGTGGAAACAACGTTTATTCAACCAGTGGGAGGTTTGTAAATGACCCCAGGAAAGGAAAACAAAGAACTCTTCATTGAGACAATGATAAACAGCAATCCGTGGGAGAGTTGTGGTGGATATTATAAAATAAGGATCTGCTGGAGTCCAAGTCAAACCAAGATTCTTTATTTCTGAGCTCAGAGAGAATAACAGTTACACAGCGCAGTGTAGACAGTCTGAATTCCTGAAGCATTGGGTGATGAGCACATATCTTTATAGTTTCCTGTTCCTGGGTGGGATATTATTCATACAAGGACACAAGTGCAGCTGGTTTGCAACACAGGATGATACTCCCAGGAACAGGAGATTATAATAGGACAGTTTCACAAGGTTAGTCACATACTCAGTTATGTGGACACATACAATTAACATTTTGCATTACAGAGTCTGTGAACATTTTAATTTCATTAAATCATCAGTGGACCAACAATGCAAATGTAAACAATGGAACAAATGCATCACATCCAAATATCACTGTATTATCTGTAGTGCTGGAGGAAAGACACCCAGATAAACACAAACACAGAGTTTAAAAAAGGACCATTTAAACACATGAAATCTGACATACTCTATATTCAAACTGACATACTCCATATTCAATTCATGTTTTCTAATAAAAACATACAAATATTTGTTTGAGTATACTTTGTACAATTCAATTTCATGTGGTAAAAACAGGCAATCATTACCAGTCAACAATATAAGACAACGGGAGCACTGTGTATGTTCTCTGATGAATTTTAAGTCAATGAGATGTGAAATATCAATATACACGCTAAAAGAAGTAATTTCTCTCTCCTGTGTGGATTCTCTAATGACCTTTAAGTGACTATGATGAGTAATATGTTTTCCCGCAGTCTGAGCTTTTCTAAGCCTTCTCCTCTGTGTGCTGTCTCATGTGTTCTTTCAGGCTTCCTAAAATGGGCAAAACCTTTGCACCCTGGGAGCAGTGGTAAGGCTTCACCACCTGTGTTTTAGCTCATGTGTTTTCAGGTTATGTAAGTGGGTAAAACGCTTTCCACACTGTGAGCAGTGGTAAGGATTCTCCCTTGTGTATTCTCTCATGTCGTTTTAGGTCCCTTAACTGGTTGAAACACTTTCCACACTGGGAGCAGTGGTAAGGCTTCTCCCCAATGTGTATTCTCTCATGTTTTTTCAGGTAGTTTTTCTGGTTAAAACTCTTTCCACACTGTGAGCATTGGTAAGGATTCTCCCCTGTGTGTATTCTCTCATGTCGTTTTAGGTCCCCTAACTGGTTAAAACACTTTCCACACTGGGAGCAGTGATAAGGCTTTTCCCCTGTGTGTATTCTCTCATGTCGTTTTAGGTCCCCTAACTGGTTAAAACACTTTCCACACTGGGAGCAGTGAAAAGGCTTCTCCCCTGTGTGTATTCTCTCATGTTTTTTCAGGTAGCTTTTCTGGTTAAAACTCTTTCCACACTGGGAGCAGTGGTAAGGCTTCTCCCTTGTGTGTATTTTCTCGTGTTGGTTCAGGTGTCCTTTCTGGTTGAAACTCTTTCCACAATGGGAGCAATGGTAAGGCTTCTCCCCATTGTGTATTCTCTCGTGTTGTTTGAGCTCCCATAAGAGGTAACAACCCTTTCCACACTGGGAGCAGTGGTAAGGCTTTTCCCCTGTGTGTATTCTCTCATGTCGTTTCAGGTCCCCAAACTGGTTAAAACACTTTCCACAGTGGAAACACTGGTGTCGTCTTGCTGGTTTGGACGTCCCTGGCTCTGGTTCCTCTGAGTTTGTTCTTTCTCCTGCCAAAGACAGTGTGTTTTTTAAAATAGAGACCCGAATGAAACCTCCACATGATAAAACGGCCTTGCTACGAGGGTAAATCTTATTGATCCCTCAATAACCTGAGGCCAGTTTTAACAATCTTAGTGTGATTTTAAAAGAAATGTTGTCGAGCTTCCTGGTAATTACTAATAATATGTTTACATTACTTATTTTATTCATTCTGTTTTACAAGTCAGTTTCTTATTTAGACGTTCACAGATTTTCAACATTTTGACTATCGCTGATGTGATATTTTGGGTAAAGTAAAATATAAAGTGAAATATTTGGGAAGATGTTCCTAAAACTGAGAGTAACTACAATAAACAAAAATATAAACTCAACATGTAAAGTGTTGGATGTTTCATGAGCTAAAAAAAAAGATTGCAGAATTTCTTACATTCCTGTTAACAGTTATTCTTTGCCAAGATAATCCATCCACCTGACAGGTGTGGCATATCAAGCTGATTAAACAGCATGATCATTGCACAGGTGCACCTTGTGCTGGGGAGAATAAAAGGCCACTAAAATGTGCAGTTCTGTCACACAACACGATGCCACAGATGTCTCAAGTTTTGAGGGAGCGTGCAATTGGCATGCTGACTGCGGGAATATCCACTAGAGCTGTTACCAGATAATTGAATGTTAAATTCTCTACCAGAAGCCGCCTCCAACGTCATTTTAGAGAATTTGGCAGTACATCCAACTGGCCTCACAACCACAGACCACATGTAATGACGCCAGCCCAGGACCTCCACATCGTCTGAGACCAGCCACCCGAGTTGTATTTCTCTTTGTAATGAAGCCCTTTTGTGGGGAAAAACTAATTCTGATTGGCTGGGCCTGGCTCCGCAATGGGTGGGCGTATGCCCTCCAGGGCCCACCAATGGCTGTGCCCCTGCCCAGTTATGTAAAGTCCATAGATCAGGGCCTCGTTTATTTATTTACAATCACTGACTCATATAAACTGTAAATTGTTGTTTATATTTTGGTTCAGTATACACACACACAGTGCATTTGTTAAAAACTTCTCTAGGATAGGGGGCAGCATTTTCATGTTTGGATGAAAAGCATATCCAAATTCATCCCCAGAAGATAAGATATGCACATTATTAGTAGTATTGGATAGAAAACACTCTGAAGTTTCTAAAACTGTTTGAATGATGTCTGTGAGTATAACAGAACTCAAATGGCAGGCGAAAACCTGAGAAAAATCCAACCAGGAAGTGGGAAATCTGAGGTTTGTAGCTTTCAACTCATTGCCTATCGAATGTACAGTGTCTATGGGGTCATATTGCACTTCCTAAGGCTTCCACTAGATGTCAACAGTCTTAGAACATTGTTTGAGGCTTCTACTGTGAAGGAGGGGGGAACGAGAGCTGTTTCAACCAGAGGTCTGCCAGTGGCATGAGCTGATCACGCGCCTAAACGTGAGACAAAGGAATTCTCTGGTTGGAACATTATTGAAGATTTATGTTAAAATCATCCTAAAGATTGATTCTATACATCGTTTGACATGTTTCTACGAAATGTAATATACATTTTTGACCTTTTCATCGGAACTTTCGCCTGGACTTGCCCGCGCCTCATGAGTTTGGATTTGTTTACCAAATGCGCTAACAAAAGGAGGTATTTGGACATAAATGTTGGACTTTATCGAACAAAACAAACATTTATTGTTTAACTGGGATTCCCGGGAGTGCATTCTGATGAAGATCATCAAAGGTAAGTGAATATTTAAAACGCTATTTCTGACTCAACAACATGGCGGGTATCTGCATGGCTTGTGTCTGAGCGCCGTACTCGGATTATTGCATGGTTTGCTTTTTCCGTAAAGCTTTTTTGAAATCTGACACAGCGGTTGCATTGATATAGGGCGCTATTTTCACTTTGGGGGAAAATCGTGCCCAATTTAAACGGCCTCGTACTCTATTCTTGCTCGTACAACATGCATATTATTATTACTATTGGATAGAAAACACTCTCAAGTTTCTAAAACCGTTTGAATTATATCTGTGAGTAAAACAGAACTCATTTTGCAGCAAACTTCCTGTCAGAAAGTGAAAAATCTCAAATCGAGGCTCTGTTCCCTATCATTTTGCTTGAGATTTATGACTGTACATGCACTTCATACACCTTCCACTAGATGTCAATAGGCTGTGAGAGGTGAAATGGGATCTCTAGCTCTTTCTATGGTGAAAAGAGGACTCTTGGAATGACAGGACCCCAATTTCCTCTGTTCAGGATGACGCGGGATGGACATCAGCGTTGGCTTCTGAAAAGCTTTCCCTATAGACGTGTAATATCTCCGGCTTTGATTTTATTTGATAAATGTGACAATATCATCGTAAAGTATGTTTTTTCAATATAGTTTAATCAGATTATTGAATTTTTTTCTGGAGTTTTTGCGTGTTCCGTTCACTGCGTTTGTTCACGAAGGAGAGCTTAGCGGCACTTGGCTAGTTTTGCTTGCTAATTCGCGAGGGGAAAAGGCCATTCTAAAACCATACGACGATTGTTCTGGACAAAGGACCCAGAACGCGCTGGTTATCAAGGGCGCAAAGTATTGACACATTTTAAATACAGACACAGACTGTGTGGAAAATTATTTAAGACTGAGACTCTCTCCAATACAACATTGCAGAGTTATGTGCATCCTTTCAAGCACACCCTTCTCATTAACCTGTGGTGAGTTACTTACAAATTTCAAAGAACATATAAGGTTTAATATGTAAGATTGTTAAATAAAGAGGAAAATCATTTATTATTATTATATTAGTTGTGCGCTGGTGCTATAAGAACTCTCATAGGAAGAGCTGGGTTTTGACAAACTCACACTCATTCTTATGTTTAATAAATGTATCGTATAGTGTGTGTGTGTGACCGGCTTACAATGATGGCAAAATACAACACTTGAGAGTGCGCTGACCCTGGTGCTAGAGGGGGTACAGCTGGAGGTTGAATGTTTGAAGGGGTATCAGACTATAAGACGTTTGGGAACCACTGCATATACACCATACCATTTTTCTATTCCTCATCAATCCACGTGGATTTAACAATTTTTACAGTCATTTTCTTCATGGGTGCATGCTTATTAGTAACTGGGATAAGCATTTTCAAATGTGTCAAGGGCAGCGTCTGGTTGCTCATCATTACACACCACGGACCAACAAATATTATTTACATCAAAAACATAGGAATCACTACAAAACGTATTGTATGACCTCTTTTACACAATATTAGGCCCAGCCTTTGGAACTTTAATTTTCCTAGATATGGCTACTATATTGTGATCACTACAACTGATGGATCTGGAAACTGCTTTAAAACACATTTCTGCAGCATTAGTAAAGATATGATCAAAATATGTTGATGATTTAATTTCTGTACTGTTTGTAACTACCCTGGTAGGTTGACTGATAACCTGAACAAGGTTGACGGCACTGGTTACAGTTTGAAGCTTTCTCTTGAATGGGCAGCCTGATCACAGCTTTCCTCCAGTATTAGTTAATTAATTGCCAGTGTCTGGAGTTTAGTTTTCCTGTTCTACAGTCTTATAAAGATAGGGGGGTTGACTGGGACAGGCAATGTAACATCCATAATATTTTGAGAAAATGTTCTTGAAAAACGAGCACCTACATAGGGTCATCTTATAACTGTCTCTCTAAAGCTACCTTTCATCAAGGTTTTTCATAACATCCATATCCACCAGTCTATCTTCCTGTCAACTAACAGAACTCTGCTGGTTGTCCTGGTAACAGATACCAGTGGGCAGATCTATTGTATTTGTTCAAACTAAACTACAGCACTTACTTTGATGTGTCAAATCTGATCCTTTCTTCTCTTCTCTTCCTCTCACAGTTCCACTCAGCCCCGTTGTTTTCCTGCAGTCCACCAGCAGCACAGACAACCTCTTCATACCCAGCAGTGAGGCGCTACCGGGAGAGGCACGACACGGGGACTCCGGGAGGGTGGAAGGGCTAGCGTTGTCCTGGTAATCATAAAGAGGGGACACAGACACATATCATTATGGATGCTGATGTCACTGTTGACATGAAGTGCATTACAGACACCCAGCCCAGACCCAGATAGAGCAAGCTGTATGCTAGACCAGACCAAGCTGTACCATCTGGTGTTCTGTTCTGGAGAGACTCTTCTCTTCCTCGTCAGCAGGATGTTGTTGAGGCTCCCCAAAGGATCCACGATAGTCACGTCTCTCTCCTGTGTGAACGAGAACAGCAAACAGACGGTAAACTTATGACCATTATTACAATCAAGAGGCATGAATATGTCTAAAATAGCCACAATAGCCACATCATGATTTGGTCAAATATTGTTTGTGTTGCAAATGCATAGGGTCATTTCCACAAAATGGGTGCCTTTAACATCCCTTTCATATTTTAAGTGAATTTTAAAAGCCTGTTATATTAGATGAGGTGAACTTTAATGTTAACCACATGGAGAATGAGAATTCAATAATCAAAGTCCCAAAAACATATGTACCAAAGGCAGATTGCCCCTTAACTTTTCACGCCTCTCAACCCCGGATCCGGGATCACCCCCCCCCCCCCCCCCACACTGATTAGCATAGCTAGCATAGCGTCACAATTAAATAGTAGCATCTAAATATCATTAAATCACAAGTCCAAGACACCAAATGAAAGATACAGATCTTGTGAATAAAGCCACCATTTCAGATTTTTAAAATGTTTTACAGGGAAGACAAAATATGTAAATCTATTAGCTAACCACGTTAGCAAAAGACACCATTTTTCTTTGTCCACCATTTTTTCTCCCACCAGTAGCTATCACCAATTCGGCCAAATAAAGATATTGATAGCCACTAACCAAGAAAAAACCTCATCAGATGACAGTCTGATAACATATTTATTGTATAGGATAGGTTTTGTTAGAAAAATGTGCATATTTCAGGTATAAATCATAGTTTGCCATTGCAGCCACCATCACAAATCTCACCAAAGCGACTAGAATTACTACAGAGAGCAACGTGTATTACCAATTTACTCATCATAAAACATTTCTTAAAAATACACAGCACACAGCAATGGAAAGATACAGATCTTGTGAATAAAGCCACCATTTCAGATTTTTAAAATGTTTTACAGGGAAGACAAAATATGTAAATCTATTAGCTAACCACGTTAGCAAAAGACACCATTTTTCTTTGTCCACCATTTTTTCTCCCACCAGTAGCTATCACCAATTCGGCCAAATAAAGATATTGATAGCCACTAACCAAGAAAAAACCTCATCAGATGACAGTCTGATAACATATTTATTGTATAGGATAGGTTTTGTTAGAAAAATGTGCATATTTCAGGTATAAATCATAGTTTGCCATTGCAGCCACCATCACAAATCTCACCAAAGCGACTAGAATTACTACAGAGAGCAACGTGTATTACCAATTTACTCATCATAAAACATTTCTTAAAAATACACAGCACATAGCAATGGAAAGACACAGATCTTGTGAATTCAGACAACATTTCAGATTTTCTAAGTGTTTTACGGCGAAAACACAATAAATCGTTATATTAGCATACCACATATGCAAACGTTACCCGAGCATTGATTCAAGCCAAAGAGAGCGATATCGTTATCATCGCCAAAATATATTAATTTTTTCACTAACCTTCTCAGAATTCTTCCGATGACACTCCTGTAACATCATATTACAACATACATATAGAGTTTGTTCGAAAATGTGCATATTTAGCCACAAAAAAACGTGGTTATACAATGACAATACTAGCCAAACTGGTCTGAAAGTGTCGGACGCCATCTTTGAGAGTGATCTAGTCTAATCGATAACTAATCATAAACTTGACTAAAAAATACAGGGTTGACAGGAATCGAAAGACAAATTAGTTCTTAATGCAATCGCTGAATTACATTTCTAAAATTATCCTTACTGTGCAATACAGGGTTCGCCAAGCGAAGCTATACCAACAAAAATGGCGGAACATGCGTTTAACATTTTTCTACAGAACAACGATTTATCATCTTAAATATTTCTTACTATGAGGTGATCTTCCATCAGAATCTTGGGCAATGTATCCTTTCTTGGGTCTAATCTTCTTTTGGTCGAAAGATGTCCTCTTGTCCGTCGAAATGCCCACTAACGTACGACCGGGACCCCGAAACGTGCCCGGCGCTTCAAAGTGCATTACAAAGCAATGCCTCAAAATCGCACTAAACGGATATAAATTGCTATAAAACGGTTTAAATTAACTACCTTATGATGTTTTTAACACCTATAACGAGTAAAAACATGACCGGTGATATATAAGTGCCTAAACTAAAACTTGGAAAGAGAGCAGGTCCGATGTCCATCGTGCGTCAGGCGCAGCAGGAAAAGGAAGCTACTTCCACCTTGTGCTGTTTTATACAGGCCCTGATTGCGCAATCGACTCCATTCAAAGCGTCACCACGTACTGACATCCAGGGGAAGACGTAAGCAGTGTTTGTATCCTCATAGCATTTACAGGGACCTTAAAACTGACCCCAGATCAGGGGCCAAGATTTCTGAAATCTCAATCCCTGTCAGGAAAAGTGCTGTAGAAGGAGTTCTGTTTCACTCAGAGACAAAATTCCAACGGCTATAGAAACTAGAGAGTGTTTTCTATCCAATAATAATAATAATATGCATATTTTACGAGCAAGAATTGAGTACTAGGCAGTTTAATCTGGAGACAAAATTATGCTAATGCGAAACAGCACCCCCTGTAGTGGCAAGAAGTTAAACAATTCCTACAGTACTGAACAACATATTCAAGTGTAGAACTGAAGTAGAATGCCCCATTAAAACAACACATTATTTCAAGAACTGCATAGTGCCCGTTTTTAAGACAGTACTCACTGTTGGTAATCTGATCTTCATCCTCCTCCTTTTTCACTCCCAAAACGTCTTCCTCCTCTTTAATTGAGATAGCCTCCTCTTCCTCTTTTACTCTAAAAGGATCTTCCTCTTCTTTCACTACATTCTCTTCTTTCATTGTTATGGCATCTTCCTCCTTTTTGATTCTGAAAGCTTCTACCTGCAAATTACGTTTAAATGAACTAGTAGATAAGTAAACAGAATTATATTCAAAACACTAAGAGTAAAATACACAAGATTGGTCTAAAGCGCTTCAATGTTTCGGTTTTAGGTTCGCTAGCAAATCACCACGTTGGTTGAATCAGAAGCCTTTTGTCGCTGTTGAAGAAGCCTCCAGTTCCGTCCACTGGATTATACGTCACGCAAGCAGCATCCCCTGAAAGACTCAAATCGCCATCTGATGACTGGAGTGGGTAACGCAGATTGGAAAAATATTAATTACAATGTTTATTCTTGCAAGCAATGTCATGAGAGGTAATAAGAAATAAAAAAACAGATGTTATGTTTTCTCTTACTTCTTACAGCCAATACTTTACTCCATTAGGTAGGATTAGGTGACAGATTAAACAGTTTTAATTTTTATGTCATAGTTATTCTGAACCCACTGCCTGCAAGTCGTCTAAATTAGCCTAAGTGATTTGTATTTTCCTTCAACTTTCTCCTGTCTGAGTGCATTTGTCTACCATTATGTTTAGCTGTTGGGCGATTATGCTAATGACAACCATCTTCTGGTTGATGGAAAAGCTTTCCCAAAAACTTTGTCAATTAAATGTTAACTACAACGTAGTCTATGCCTACCTGGCATAATGATATCATGATTATTTGCATCAATCCTGTTGTGATTTGTTCAGCAAACTCTGCAATCCCATGTGTGCTACAGAGACACCACTAACCAAGCAAGGCTCTTGCTGGTGCCACTTGAATTAAAGGGTATCTACACACAAAAATGAAAATTTCTTAGATTTTTCTCAGACTTCAAAAGTTGTCCCCTGATGTGGTTTAAGTATTGTTGTGGACTTAGAACATCCAATGTTGTTGTTTTTCTATTAACAGTGTGATTTATAGAGAAAAACAGAAAAACAGGGACAAATGTGAAACCTGGAAAAACGGAGAAAATGGAATTAGGTTAAAAAAAGAAAAGAAAACGGATTTGACAGGGCCCTAAATATTCTATTCAGTTTCTCTCATTACTGGATTATCTAGGAATAGTGTAGAGTAACAGCTGTATCCTGAAGTGACCTTTAACCTCCCTGCTCCTCAATACTTCTTCCACTGGATCAAAGCTTCAGCCAAGTAGGATACATGATAGTGGCAACACATGGAGTTGGGTTGGATATAGTCATGGTAGGATACATGATAGTGGTAACACATGGAGCTGGTTTGGATATAGTCATGGTAGGATACATGATAGTGGCAACACATGAAGTTGGGTTGGATATAGTCATGGTAGGATACATGATAGTGGTAACACATGAAGTAGGGTTGGATATAGTCATGGTAGGATATATGATAGTGGCAACACATGGAGTAGGGTTTGATATAGTCGTGGTAGGATACATGATAGTGGAAACACATGGAGTAGGGTTTGATATAGTCGTGGTAGGATACATGATAGTGGAAACACATGGAGTAGGGTTTGATATAGTCATGGTAAGATACATGATAGTGGCAACACATGGAGTAGGGTTGGATATAGTCATGGTAGGATACATGATAGTGGCAACACATGGAGTAGGGTTGGATATAGTCATGGTAGGATACATGATAGTGGAAACACATGGAGTTGGGTTGGATATAGTCATGGTAGGATACATGATAGTGGAAACACATGTAGTTGGGTTGGATATAGTCATGGTAGGATACATGATAGTGGCAACACATGGAGCTGGGTTGAATATAGTCATGGTAGGATACATGATAGTGGAAACACATGGAGCTGGGTTGGATATAGTCATGGTAGGATACATTGGGCGGCAAGATGTTCTTTACCATTCGGCCATCAGATTTGCCACCAATGCTCCTTATAGGACACCTCACTGCACTCTATACTCCTCTGTAAACTGGTCATCTCTGTATACCAGTCGCAAGACCCACTGGTTTAATGCTTATTTATAAAACCCTCTTAGGCCTCACTCACCCCTATCTAAGATATCTACTGCAGCCCTCATCCTCCACATACAACACCCATTCTGCCAGTCACATTCTGTTAAAGGTCCCCAAAGCACACACATCCCTGGGTCGCTCCTCTTTTTAGTTCGCTGCAGCTAGCGACGGGAACAAGCTGCAAAAAACACTTAAACTGGACAGTTTTATCTCCATCTCTTTATCCAAAGACTCAATCATGGACACTCTTACTGACAGTTGTGGCTGCTTCGCGTGATGTATTGTTGTCTCTACCTTCTTGCCTTTGTGCTCTTGTCTGTGCCCAATAATGTTTGTACCATGTTGTGTTGCTACCATGTTGTGTTGCTACCATGTTGTGTTGCTACCATGTTGTCATGTGGTGTTGGTACATTGATGTGTTGCTACCATGTTGTCATGTGGTGTTGGTACAATGTTGTGTTGCTACCATGTTGTTGTTATGTTGCTGCCATGTTGTTGTTATGTGGTGTTGCTACCATGTTGTTGTCATGTTGTGTTCCTACCATGTTGTGTTGCTACCATGTTGTTGTCATGTTGTGTTGCTACCATGTTGTTGTTATGTGGGGTTGCTACCATGTTGTTGTCATGTGGTGTTGCAACCATGTTGTGCTGCTACCATGTTGTGTTGCTACCATGTTGTTGTTATGTTGCTGCCATGTTGTTGTCATGTTGTGCTGCTACCATGTTGTGTTGCTACCATGTGGTGTTGCTTCCATGTTGTTGTTATGTTGTGTTGCCACCATGTTGTTGTTATGTTGTGTTGCTACCATGTTGTTGTTATGTGGTGTTGCTACCATGTTTTTGCCATGTGGTGTTGCTACCATGTTGTTGTTATGTTGTGTTGCTACCATGTTGTTGTTATGTGGTGTTGCTACCATGTTTTTGTCATGTTGTGTTGCTACCATGTTGTTGTTATGTTGTGTTGCTACCATGTTGTTGTCATGTTGTGTTGCTACCATGTTGTTGTTATGTTGTGTTGCTACCATGTTGTTGTCATGTTGTGTTGCTACCATGTTGTTGTTATGTGGTGTTGCTACCATGTTGTTGTTATGTGGTGTTGCTACCATGTTTTTGTCATGTTGTGTTGCTACCATGTTGTGTTGCTACCATGTTGTTGTTATGTGGTGTTGCTACCATGTTGTTGTTATGTGGTGCTTCTACCATGGTGTGTTGCTACCATGTTGTATTGCTGCCATGTTGTTGTTATGTGGTGTTGCTACCATGTTGTTGTTATGTGGTGTTGCTACAATGTTGTTGTTATGTGGGGTTGCTACATGTAATAATAACATGTATGATTTATATAAAGTTCTTTAGTAAAAAAACATTAGTGACATAATTTAGTATTTAATATTACATAGTAAACTTTAATAATTGTAATATGTATGTTTAAATGACTACTAAAGTTTTTGAATAAAATAAAAGGTTTGAAAGAAAATGTAATTTACCTTCAAAGAAATATATCTCTCTCTCTTTCTCTCCCCTTGTCTGGGAATGTTACGGGTCAAGAAGTTGTGAATCTAGGGGGGCCCTTGCACACAGGGGAACTATATGTATGTAACAGTATAACTTTACGTCCGTCCCCTCGCCCAAACCCGGGCGCGAACCAGGGACCCTCTGCACACATCAACAAGTCACCCATCGTTCCACAAAACCCGCAGCCCTTGCAGAGCAAGGGGAACCACTACTTCAATGTCTCAGAGCAAGTGACGTCAACGACTGAAAGGCTGCTAGCGCGCACCACCGCTAACTAGCTAGCCATTTCAAATCGGTTACATGTACACAAAATAACTAACAACCTCGACCCCCAGGTGTCTTTCAAAACATATGTTTTACTAACGACCTAAACAGATCATTTTTACCCTTTTAAAAATAGTTATGGGGGAAGGTCCGTGGGATATCTGTCTTTGAAAGGGTCATTGTAATCTTTAAGATTCCCTTTACTGATGACCTAAACAGATATATTTTACCCCCCATAAAAGACTGTCCGAGGGATGTCTCAGTCAACCCCCCCAAAATAAGCCCCAGAGGCCTCACACCATCCTCTATGGAAGGGTCATTGTACTCTTTAACTATACTTCCTTTACTGACGACCTAAACAGATCACTTTTACCCTTTAAAAAATAGTTGTCAGCTATCCAGATTTAATGGTCAAGAGATTGTGAACCTAGAGGGGCCCTTGCACACATGTTGTGTTTAGGTAAACGTTTTCTGTTTATGAAGGAATAAATGATTGAGAGGATATAGACCACAAAAAAAAGATAATTGTATTCTTAACGATGTGCCCTTTACTAATGACTTAAACAGATCATTTTACTCCATGAATAACCTTTTACTGCAGGGGGCTAAATCAGGGGCCTTCAATGCTGCAGAAATGTTTTGGTACCCTTCCCCAGATCTGTGCCTCAACACAATCCTGTCTCGGAGCTCTACGGACAATTCCTTCAACCTCATGGCTAGGTTTTTGCTCTGATCTGCACTGTCAACTGTGGGACCTTATATAGACAGGTGTGTGTCTTTCCAAATCATGTCCAATCAATTGAATTTACCACAGGTGGACTCCATTCTAGTTGTAGAAACATCTCAAGGATGATCAATGGAAACAGGATGCACTTGAGCTCAATTATGAGTCTCATGTAGCAAAGGGTCTGAATACTTATGTAAATCTTTTTTTGTGTTTAAAACATTTGCAAAAATGTATAAAAAACTTGTTTCCGCTTTGTCATTATGGGGTATTGTGTGTAGATTGCTGAGGAAATTGTTTCATTTAATACATTTTTTAATAAGGCTGTAACATAACAAAATGGGAAAAAGTCAAGGGGTCTGAATACTTTCCAAAGAAACTGTAAGTGATTGAGGAGAAAGCATAATTGCTATATTCTAATTAAAATCATTGACCCATAAGGGAACATATGACCAAAGCAATGCGTGACCCATACAGAATTAAAAATATATTAATCTCAATGAGAAATATAATTTAATAAACAAATGTTTGCATAACCAAAGACATGAAAACTGGTAGAGAACATTGTATTTAGCTAGGATTTCATATGGCCAGGAAGGTTACTGAGAATAACAATAGACAATAGTTAATGTTGCTAGTTTAGGGATGAAGATAGTGAAGGTTCATCAATGTTAAAGATGTTTTTTATTTTGACGTGGAAACAATGTTTATTGGAAAGTAAAACAAAGAACTCTTCATTGAGACAATGATAAACAGCAATCCGTGGGAGAGTTGTGGTGGATATTATAAAATAAGGATCTGCTGGAGTCCAAGTCAAACCAAGATTCTTTATTTCTGAGCTCAGAGAGAATAACAGTTACACAGCGCAGTGTAGACAGTTTGAATTCCTGAAGCATTGGGTGATGAGCACATATCTTTATAGTTTCCTGTTCCTGGGAGGGACTTTATTCATACAAGGATGCAGGTGCAGCTGGTTTGCAACACAGGATGATACTCCCAGGAACAGGAGATTATAATAGGACAGTTTCACAAGGTTAGTCTGTGGTGGTTAATGTCTGTGTTACCAAATGAGGAGACAAACTTCACACACACCAATCAGAGTTATACTTAAACTACATATTTAATAATAAGACCTTTGCAATGACTTTCAACAATTCACTATTTCTAATGAACCGTTGAGTGGCAACACAATGGCTACTGAGATCTTTTATAGCAAAGATCCACCCCCTAGTCGACATAAACCACAGATATTAGGAACAGTTCACAAAGTGAGATTTTATAATGAGAAAGGAGTATCCCGTAGCCAGATGGCATTCGCTATAATTTATCATTCAGTTTGGTCCCTAAGACGAGGTTCTAATCTCGTTCCTGGTACTTCATAGCACAAAAACACCAACTCATCCAATGGCATAACTCAATTGTCAACTCTAGATACTCCCATCTCAAGTAAAACCCCTTCTTGACCCCACTCCTGGACAAGCTCACTGAGGGGAGTGAGCCTCTAGGTCATACACTATCCCAGGATAAGTGCAACATCAGAGAGGACATACAATGGTTCCAGACACTGCCATACACCTCCCCCCAATGTCAAAGGAGGGAGTGACTTGCGCACAGACATTGTGGAAACCAGTAATTGGTTCCCCATTAATCACACCATCCCTTCACATAGTTTAACAGATACATTCACATATGAAGACAATGTTCCCTCCTGTCCTCTTCCCTTCCTGATATTCTGCATAGCACCAGGGACATGTGAAAGACAAGCCTGACCTCTCCCCTCTCTGGGCCCCAGGTGACTGAGCCCCAGCTGAGGGAAGAAGTGCAACTGCCAACACCAGAGTCCGAAGGGATACATTCTAATAACAAGTATATCACATCAGCATATTATGCAGATAAGACATCTTAATTATCTATGTTACCCAACTAATTCTGATTCATCCACCACAAGTCACACACTCAGATATGTGGACACATACAATTAACATTTTGCATTACAGAGTCTGTGAACATTTTCATTTCATTAAATCATCAGTGGGCCAACATTGCAAATGTAAACAACGGAACAAATGCATCACATCCAAATAACACTTGATTATCTGTAGTGCTGTAGGAATGACACACAGATAAACACACACACAGTGTCAGAGTTTAAAAAAGGACCATTTAAAACAGAAGGAATCTGACCTACTCTATATTCAAACTCCATATTCAATTCATGTTTTCTAATAAAAACATACAAATATATGTTTTAGTATACTTTGTACAATTCAAGTTCATATGGTAAAAACAGGTAATCATTATCAGTCAACAATATAAGACAGCAAGTCCCCTGTGTGTATTCTCTCATGCCATTTCAGCTCCCCCGGCTGGTTGAAACTCTTTCCACATTGGGAGCAGTGGTAAGGCTTCTCACCTGTGTGTATTCTCTTGTGTTCTTTCAGGTTCCCTAACTGTTTAAAACACTTGCCACACTGGGAGCAGTGGTAAGGCTTCTCCCCTGTGTGTATTCTCTCATGGTTTTTCAGATTCCCTGACTGGTCAAAACACTTGCCACACTGGGAGCAGTGGTAAGGCTTCTCCCCTGTGTGTATTCTCTCATGTTTTTTCAGGTTCCCTAACTGGCTAAAACACTTGCCACACTGGGAGCAGTGGTAAGGCTTCTCCCCCGTGTGTATTCTCTCATGTTGTTTCAGGTTCCCTAACTGGTTAAAACACTTGCCACACTGGGAGCAGTGGTAAGGCTTCTCCCCTGTGTGTATTCTCCCATGTCGGTACAGGTTCTCTAAATGGTTAAAACACTTGCCACACTGGGAGCAGTGGTAAGGCTTCTCCCCTTTGTGTATTCTCTCATGTCGGTACAGGTCCCTTAACTGGTTAAAACACTTTCCACAGTGGGAACACTGGTGTCTTCTTGTTGGTTTGGACGTGCCTGGCTCTGGTTCCTCTGAGTCTGGTCTTTCTCCTGCCAAAGACAATGTGTTTTTTAAAAAAGAGACCTGAATGAAACATCCACATGATAAATAGGCCTTGCTACGAGGGTAAATCCTAATCAGATCGCTCAATAGCCTAAGGCCAGTTTTAACAATCTACATTACTTTTTTATTCATTCTGTTTTACAAGTCAGAACACAAAAAACTACACCGTTCTTGGACACTCAAGACACAGACGTCGCTTAATTCCAATCGAGCAGGTGGTTCTAAATATATAACTTTCATAGCTGTATGATACAGAATGCGACCTACAGTCGTGGCCAAAATTTTTGAGAATGACACAAATATTAATTTCCACAAAGTTTGCTGCTTCAGTGTCTTCAGATATTTTTGTCAGATGTTACTATGAAATACTGAAGTATAATTACAAGCATTTCATAAGTGTCAAAGGCTTTTATTGGCAATGACATGAAGTTGATGCAAAGAGTCAATATTTGCAGTGTTGACCCTTCTTTTGCAAGACCTCTGCAATCCACCCTGGTGTCAATTAACCTCTAACGCCTACCAAACCCGGATCCGGGAGCCCCCCCATCACAAAACCTGACTAGCATAGCCTAGCCTAAAGCCACAGGGATATCATATAATAAAATGTTCATGAAATCACAAGTCCAAGACACCAAATGAAAGATACAAATCTTGTGAATCCAGCCATCATTTCCGATTTTTAAAATGTTTTACAGGGAAGACAAAATATGTAAATCTATTAGCTAACCACGTTAGCAAAAGACAACACTTTTTTTACTCCATCATTTTCTTACTGCATCAGTAGCTATCACAAATTCGGCCAAATAAAGATATAAATAGCCACTAACCAAGATACAAGCTCATCAGATGACAGTCTGATAACATATTTATTGTATAGCATATGTTTCGTTAGAAAAATTTGCATATTTCAGGTATAAATCATAGTTTACCATTGCAGCCACCATCACAAATCGACTAGAATAACTACAGAGACCATCGTGTATTAGCTAATTACTCATCATAAAACATTTCTTAAAAATACACAGCGTACAGCAGATGAAAGACACAGATCTTGTGAATATAGCCAATATTTCAGATTTTCTAAGTGTTTTACAGCGAAAACACAATATAACGTTATATTAGCTTAGCACAGTAGCAAACCAAACAACAGCATTGATTCCAGCCAAACATAGCGATAACGTATTCACCACCAAAATAATAATTTTTTCACTAACCTTCTCAGAATTCTTCAGATGACAGTCCTGTAACATCATATTACACAATGCATATAGAGTTTGTTCGAAAATGTCCATATTTAGCGGCACAGATAGTGCTTATACAATGAGAAACACTTGCACTTCCGGGTTGGAGCGAGTAGTCGCATTTCGCTTCGCTCAACAGGTAGTATTACATTTCATTTCATTTCATTACAGTACAACGGTTTGATTTGTCTGATCTTAGCTAGCTACATAGCCGTCTTTGTATCAAAGATAATTGTGTAGTTTAGAGTAATTATCGAGGTTAGCTAGCCAGCTATTTTCGCACTTCTAACGTAGTCAACACTGCTAGCTAGCCAGCTAGCCAACTTCTACCGAAGTTGCTATTCTACTGAATAGCAGCACTGTAGAAACTATTACATTACAACGGAACGACTTGATTAGTGTAGTGTTAGCTAGCTACATAGTTGTCTTTGCATCTAAGATAATTGTGTAGTTTAGAGTAACTATCGAGGTTAGCTAGCCAGCTATTTTCGTCCGCCGCGCCACCGTTCTCCTACCTAGTCAACACTGCGAGCTAGCCAGCTAGCCAACTTCTACCGAATAGCAGCACTGTAGAAACTATTACATTACAACGGAACGACTTGATTAGTGTAGTGTTAGCTAGCTACATAGTTGTCTTTGCTGTCTTTGTATCTAAGATAATTGTGTAGTTTAGAGTAATTATCGAGGTTACCTAGCCAGTTATCGAGGTTACCTAGCCAGCTACACTTTCAAACAAAGTCAACAACGCAGCCACTGCTAGCTAGCCTACTTCACCAGTCAGCAGTACTGTATCATTTTAATCATTTTAGTCAATAAGATTTTTGCAACGTAAGCTTAACTTTCTGAACATTCGAGACGTGTAGTCCACTTGTCATTCCAATCTCCTTTGCATTAGCGTAGCCTCTTCTGTAGCCTGTCAACTACGTGTCTGTCTATCCCTGTTCTCTCCTCTCTGCACAGACCATACAAACGCTTCACACCGCGTGACCGCTGCCACCCTAACCTGGTGGTCCCAGCGCGCACGACCCACGTGGAGTTCCAGGTCTCCGGCAGCCTCTGGAACTGCGGCCAACAAGGCAGAGTTCATCTCAGCCTATGCTTCCCTCCAGTCCCTCGACTTCTTGGCACTGACGGAAACATGGATTACCACAGATAACACTGCTACTCCTACTGCTCTCTCCTCGTCTGCCCACGTGTTCTCGCACACCCCGAGTGCTTCTGGTCAGCGGGGTGGTGGCACTGGGATCCTCATCTCTCCCCCAAGTGGTCATTCTCTCTTTCTCCCCTTACCCATCTGTCTATCGCCTCCTTTGAATTCCATGCTGTCACAGTTACCAGCCCTTTCAAGCTTAACATCCTTATCATTTATCGCCCTCCAGGTTCCCTTGGAGAGTTCATCAATGAGCTTGATGCCTTGATAAGCTCCTTTCCTGAGGACGGCTCACCTCTCACAGTTCTGGGTGACTTTAACCTCCCCACGTCTACCTTTGACTCATTCCTCTCTGCCTCCTTCTTTCCACTCCTCTCCTCTTTTGACCTCACCCTCTCACCTTCCCCCCCTACTCACAAGGCAGGCAATACGCTTGACCTCATCTTTACTAGATGCTGTTCTTCCACTAACCTCATTGCAACTCCCCTCCTAGTCTCCGACCACTACCTTGTATCCTTTTCCCTCTCGCTCTCATCCAACACTTCCCACACTGCCCCTACTCGGATGGTATCGCGCCATCCCAACCTTCGCTCTCTCTCCCCCGCTACTCTCTCCTCTTCCATCCTATCATCTCTTCCCTCTGCTCAAACCTTCTCCAACCTATCTCCTGATTCTGCCTCCTCAACCCTCCTCTCCTCCCTTTCTGCATCCTTTGACTCTCTATGTCCCCTATCCTCCAGGCCGGCTCGGTCCTCCCCTCCTGCTCCGTGGCTCGACGACTCATTGCGAGCTCACAGAACAGGGCTCCGGGCAGCCGAACGGAAATGGAGGAAAACTCGCCTCCCTGCGGACCTGGCATCCTTTCACTCCCTCCTCTCTACATGTTTCTCTTCTGTCTCTGCCGCTAAAGCCACTTTCTACCACTCTAAATTCCAAGCATCTGCCTCTAACCCTAGGAAGCTCTTTGCCACCTTCTCCTCCCTCCTGAATCCTCCCCCCCCCCCCCTCCTCCCTCTCTGCAGATGACTTCGTCAACCATTTTGAAAAGAAGGTCGACGACATCCGATCCTCGTTTGCTAAGTCAAACGACACCACTGGTTCTGCTCACACTGCCCTACCCTGTGCTCTGACCTCTTTCTCCCCTCTCTCTCCAGATGAAATCTCGCGTCTTGTGACGGCCGGCCGCCCAACAACCTGCCCGCTTGACCCCATCCCCTCCTCTCTTCTCCAGACCATTTCCGGAGACCTTCTCCCTTACCTCACCTCGCTCATCAACTCATCCTTGACCACTGGCTACGTCCCTTCCGTCTTCAAGAGAGCGAGAGTTGCACCCCTTCTGAAAAAACCTACACTCGATCCCTCCGATGTCAACAACTACAGACCAGTATCCCTTCTTTCTTTTCTCTCCAAAACTCTTGAACGTGCCGTCCTTGGCCAGCTCTCCTGCTATCTCTCTCAGAATGACCTTCTTGATCCAAATCAGTCAGGTTTCAAGACTAGTCATTCAACTGAGACTGCTCTTCTCTGTGTCACGGAGGCGCTCCGCACTGCTAAAGCTAACTCTCTCTCCTCTGCTCTCATCCTTCTAGACCTATCGGCTGCCTTTGATACTGTGAACCATCAGATCCTCCTCTCCACCCTCTCCGAGTTGGGAATCTCCGGCGCGGCCCACGCTTGGATTGCGTCCTACCTGACAGGTCGCTCCTACCAGGTGGCGTGGCGAGAATCTGTCTCCGCACCACGTGCTCTCACCACTGGTGTCCCCCAGGGCTCTGTTCTAGGCCCTCTCCTATTCTCGCTATACACCAAGTCACTTGGCTCTGTCATATCCTCACATGGTCTCTCCTATCATTGCTATGCAGACGACACACAATTAATCTTCTCCTTTCCCCCTTCTGATAACCAGGTGGCGAATCGCATCTCTGCATGTCTGGCAGACATATCAGTGTGGATGACGGATCACCACCTCAAGCTGAACCTCGGCAAGACGGAGCTGCTCTTCCTCCCGGGGAAGGACTGCCCGTTCCATGATCTCGCCATCACGGTTGACAACTCCATTGTGTCCTCCTCCCAGAGCGCTAAGAACCTTGGCGTGATCCTGGACAACACCCTGTCGTTCTCAACTAACATCAAGGCGGTGGCCCGTTCCTGTAGGTTCATGCTCTACAACATTCGCAGAGTACGACCCTGCCTCACACAGGAAGTGGCGCAGGTCCTAATCCAGGCACTTGTCATCTCCCGTCTGGATTACTGCAACTCGCTGTTGGCTGGGCTCCCTGCCTGTGCCATTAAACCCCTACAACTCATCCAGAACGCCGCAGCCCGTCTGGTGTTCAACCTTCCCAAGTTCTCTCACGTCACCCCGCTCCTCTGCTCTCTCCACTGGCTTCCAGTTGAAGCTCGCATCCGCTACAAGACCATGGTGCTTGCCTACGGAGCTGCGAGGGGAACGGCACCTCCGTACCTTCAGGCTCTGATCAGGCCCTACACCCAAACAAGGGCACTGCGTTCATCCACCTCTGGCCTGCTCGCCTCCCTACCTCTGAGGAAGTACAGTTCCCGCTCAGCCCAGTCAAAACTGTTCGCTGCTCTGGCACCCCAATGGTGGAACAAACTCCCTCACGACGCCAGGTCAGCGGAGTCAATCACCACCTTCCGGAGACACCTGAAACCCCACCTCTTTAAGGAATACCTAGGATAGGAAAAAGTAATCCTTCTAACCCCCCCCCCCCCCCCCCTTTAAAGAGTTAGATGCACTATTGTAAAGTGGTTGTTCCACTGGATATCGTAAGGTGAATGCACCAATTTGTAAGTCGCTCTGGATAAGAGCGTCTGCTAAATGACTTAAATGTAAATGTAAATGAGAAAAGTTGCCAAGCTCCCCAGAAAATTTCGGGCGCTATCTTGGAGAGTCACCTAGTCTAATCAATAAATAATCATAAACTTGACAAAAAAAATACAGGGTGGACAGCATATGAAAGACAAATTAGTTCTTAATGCAATCGCTGAATTACATTTTTAAAATTAACCTTACTGCGCAATACTGGGTGCAATACAGGGTGCGATAGCGCAAGGCTACATGGAAAATAATGTCTTCTCATGCATTTTACTTTTTCAACAGAACAACGAATTATCAGCATAAATAGTACTTACTATTAGTTGAACTCCCATCAGAATCTTGGGAAAGGTGTCCGTTGGCCAAAAGAATCGTTGCTGGGTTGGAGAATGTTTCCTTCAACGTTTTTCTTCGACTGCAAATAGCAGTACACAATGGCATTCGAGAGAGAGAAACCCAACTCACTATAACGTCAGAACATGAAATGCCCGAAAATCGTAATATACTGACATAAACTGAAATAAATCGGTTTAAAATAACAAGCTTATGATGTCTTTAAAGCCTATATCGAATAAAAACTGAGTCGGATATTTCTAGTTTCTAAAACCAGAGCTTCTAAAAAGACATGGCAAGACCCTCTCTGCGCCAGCGCGACGTTCCAAAAGGCTGGACACCTCGGTTCCAATCAATTTATCAACTTTCTGAACTGCGTAGAGACTCAATTTCAACTCTCCCTATTCGCTAAGAACCAGGGGAAGGCGTATGCAGTGCATCTCAACCAATAGAAGACAGGCAAATTAAAAGACAGAACTCAGACCAGATGAGAAAATTTGCCATTCCCACACAGACATAGGAAAAGTGCTCTAAGTCCAGTTCTCTTTCACTTACAGACATAATTCAAACGGTTTTAGAAACTAGAGTGTTTTCTATCCAATAGTAATAATAATATGCATATTGTACGAGCAAGAATTGAGTACGAGGCAGTTTAATTTGGAGACGCATTTGTGCTATGTCGAAATGGCACCCCCCTAGTGGCAAGAAGTTAACTTCTGGGCCACATCCTGTGATGGCAGCCCATTCTTGCATAATCAATGCTTGGAGTTTGTCAGAATTTGTGGGTTTTTGTTTGTCCACCCACCTCCTGAGGATTGACCACAAGTTCTCATTGGGATTAAGGTCTGGGGAGATTCCTGGCCCTGGACCCAAAATATTGATGTTTTGTTCTCCGAGCCACTTATCACGTTTGCCTTATGGCAAGGTGCTTCTTCATGCTGGAAAAGGAATTGTTCGTCACCAAACTGTTCCTGGATGGTTGGGAGAAGTTGCTTTCGGAGGATGTGTTGGTAGCATTCCTTATTCATGGCTGTGTTCTTAGGCAACATTGTGAGTGAGCCCACACCCTTGGCTGAAAAGCAACCCCACACATGAATGGTCTCAGGATGCTTTACCGTTGGCATGACACAGGACTGATGGAAGCGCTCACCTTGTCTTCTCCGGACAAGCTTTTTTCCAGATGCCCCAAACAATCGAAAAAGGGATTTATCAGAGAAAATGACTTTACCCCAGTCCTCAGAAGTCTAATCCCTGTACCTTTTGCAGAATATCAGTCTGTGTGCAGATGCACTCACACCTGCCTGCTGCTATTCCTGAGCAAGCTCTGTACTGGTGGTGCCCCGATCCCGCAGCTGAATCAACTTTAGGAGACGGTCCTGGCGCTTGCTGGACTTTCTTGGGTGCCCTGAAGCCTTCTTCACAACAATTAAACCGCTCCGAAGCCTTCTTCACAACAGTTGAACCGCTCTCCTTGAAGTTATCGATGATCCGATAAAGGGTTGATTTAGGTGCAATCTTACTGGCAGCAATATCCTTGCCTGTGAAGCCTTTTTTGTGCAAAGCAATGACGACGGCACGTGTTTCCTTGCAGGTAACCATGGGTGACAGGAAGAACAATGATTTCAAGCATCACCCTCCTTTTGAAGCTTTCAGTTTTGGGGGGGATTCAGTTCATTTGCATGGCAAAGAGGGACTTTGCAATTAATTACAATTCATCTGATCACTCTTCATAACATTCTGGAGTATATGCAAATTGCCATCATACAAACTGAGGCAGCAGACTGAAAATTCATATTTGTGTCATTCTCAAAACTTTTGGCCACAATTGTACACACTTCCTTAAACATAAAATAAGTAAATAAGTAATTTTAAGTGGAAGTCCAAAACTTGTTTTTACGTCGAAGACACAAAGCACATCAGTAAAATCTCCCCGTTGTCGAAAGGGTTCGACGCCTGCTATTTAAATGGCCCAATTTCTTATTTAGACGTTCACAGATTTTCAACATTTTGACTATCGCTGATGTCATATTTTGGGTAAAGTAAAAAATAAAGTGGTCTGTGGTCTGTATTGCTTCATTAATATCTGATCTACACAACTTGTTAAACAGGCCAATATATATTTTAAAACAAGCTCATTTTTTTGTCTTGACCTCCTTCTCTGTAATGGACAAAGTTCATTTCATTTCCTACTTTAACAGGTCAAGTAAAGCCTGAACTCCAACATATAGACCTTAAAGAACATGGTTTCATTTGGAAATGACTAACTTTATTAATAAAATGTGTAACTGATGCTAACAGTTGAAATTCCTCCACTGTCCCTGTCCCCATACCAGGCTCAAACCAGTGATCCTCTGCTTCTCAACACACGTGACCGCTCTCCTTGAGAATAAACTATATTCAGAGTTCTAGAGCCACACACTCACTATAGCACAATAATTACTATAGCAGTGTATTTAACAGATGGTGAGATCAGAAACAAATCAGCCCCTTTGTTGCTCTGTTTCAGAGCTACTCTGCTTTCTGACGAAGGAAAGCCTTTTCAACTATAAATGTATATTTGGCTGCCATTTAGGCTGCAACAACTATACAGTGGAACACCCCCTGATCTGTTGTTTTATGAAGGGTCACCTACGCCCAGTACCCAAACAGCTAGTCCCATCCTGGGATTTTTATGTTCTGCTTGAGGCCATTTCTGCATTTGGAGCCGCTGGAAAGAATAGAAATTAGATATATCTTGTTTAAAACTGCTTTACTTTAGCCATTATATCCGTATAATGAGTTACACCCCCATACCTTCATGAGGTTCTATAGTAGCAAGGATCTGACACCTCCGGAGGGCTTGATGGCTCAATCCACCAGAGGTATGGCTACAACATAGGCATTGTTCAAAGGCATCTCTGTTCAAGAGATCTGTAATGCAGCATGTTGTGGTGATGTACCTTCATGAGGTTCTACTGACTGGACATCACTACACATACGGTGAGTAGAGTGGGGACCTCTGAGGGATGATCCTGTCTAGACTTGGCATCAGAGAGGATATGAGCTCTGTGGTAGTTGACTATATCCCCAAAGTGAGAGACTAACGAGTCACTGAAATAGAACTGAAGGTTCCCTTACGGAACCCTGATTCTATGATATTCACCAGATTACCTAACAGAACCCTGATTCTATGATATTCACCAGGTTACCTAACAGAACCCTGATTCTATGATATTCACCAGGTTACCTAACAGAACCCTAATTCTATGATATTCACCAGGTTACCTAACAGAACCCTGATTCTATGATATTCACCAGGTTACCTAACAGAACCCTGATTCTATGATATTCACCAGGTTACCTTTCACACATGGAAGACGGGAGCGACTATGTCCCTGATACAGGAAGTGGTCTGCTATTGGCCGTTGCTAGCGGAGAGTACAGTGCCTCCTGAAAGTATTCAGACCCCTTGACTTTTTCCACATTTTGTTACATTACAGCCTTTTTCTAAAAACACAATACCCCATACTGACAAAGCAAAAACATTTTTGTTTGCTAATTTTGCTAATTTATCAAAAAAATACAAAAGTGAAATATTACATTTACTTAAGTATTCAGACCCTATACTCAGAACTCTGTTCAAGCAGCAGGTTCTGCTCTGGAGCAGGTTTTCATCAAAGATCTCTCTTAAAGGAGGACTGTAGCATCTAATGATGAAACATTATGGAGTCTTAAAGGAGGACTGGGATGGGAAAGGAAAGGGGATATCTAGTCAGTCACAACTGAATCCATTCACCCTAAATGTGTCTTCCGCATTGAACCCAACCCCTCTGAATCAGAGTGGTGCGGGGGCTGCCTTAATCGACGTCCACGTTATCGGCGCCTGGGGAGCAGTTGTTGGGGGTTAACTACCTTGCTCAAGGGTAGAACGGCTGCTTTTTTCTACCTTGCGGGCGTGCGGATTCGAACCAGCGACTTCTCGGTTAGTGGCCCAACATTCTTAATCTCTAGTCTACAAATGTCACAAATGTTCCAACTTCAATTCATTATTTCTCAATGATGCTTTAAAACCTCAATGATTAAAGCATCTCAATGATGCTTTAATGACAAATCATTACAAACAGTTAGCAGCCAAGAAGAAGAGTAACAAAAGCCAGAAATAGCATTAAAATGTATCACTTACCTTTGATCTTCATATGGTTGCACTCCGAAGACTCCATGTTACACAATAAATGTTTGTTTTGTTCGATAAAGTCACTCTTTATGTCCAAAAACCTCCGTTTTCTTGGTGCGTTTTGTTCAGTAATACATTGGAACAAAGCGCGGTCACAGCAGTCAAAAAATCTGAAAAGTACCATAACATTTCATAGAAACATGTCAAACAGTGTTTATAATCCAGCCTCATTGTTGTTTTTGTCATAAATAATCAATCATGTTTCAACCGGACAAAAGCTTCGTCAATAGAAAAGGAGAAACAAGCAATGCGCCCTCCCGATCATGCGCTGGGCTCATGGCTGGAAATTTCCACTGTACACTCATTGAACGTGCTGTTTCTCCCTCATTTTTCAGAGTAAAAGCCTGAAACAATGCCTAAAGACTGGCCACATGTTGAGGAAGCAATAGAGATAGTGACCTGCGTCATAAGTCTTTGTATGGTGGATAGGCTTTCAATGGAAAAACAGGCATTTCAAAATAAAAGCATTTCCTGGGTGGATTTTCCTCAGGTTTTCACCTGCCATTTCAGTTCTGTTATACTCACAGACATTATTTTAACAGTTTTAGAAACTTCAGAGTGGTTTCTATCCAAATCTACTAATTTGCATATCCTAGCTTCTGGGCCTGAGTAGCAGGCAGATTACTTTGGGCACGCTTTTCATCCAAAATTCTGAATTCTGCCCCCTACCCTAGTGAGGTTAAAGGAGAAGTTTACCCAAAATCCAGAAACTCTGAAGTGATTCCATACATTGAAACTAGTCCAGTGGAGTTTTCTCTCTCCCTGTAGTGCTGTACTGAAACAGCTGCAAAACGTGACTTGTGACGTTGCTGGATGCGGGCCTCACTCTGCTGCTTTGCCAGTTTGTTATTGTATTACAGCTATGGCCTTTGGTTTTCACCTGGAATTGCTTATTTATGTCTGAGAAAAAAAACACTTTGTATTTATATAAATGTATATAAATATGATGTCATAGTGAATTCATGACATGTGACTGAACAAGCCTTTTCATACTTCATAACATGGCTACATACAGTGCCTTCGGAAAGTATTCAGACCCCTTGACTTTTCCATATTTTGTTACGTTACAGCCTGATTCAATCTACACACAAATACCCCTTAAACCTGTCTAGGACATGCGTTCCGATAGCGGAACCCCTCGACAACATTCCGCTGAAAAGGCAGCACGGGTAATTCAAAAATATTTTTTTGAAATATGTAACTTTCACACATTAAAAAGTCCAATACAGCAAATGAAAGATAAACATCTTGTTAATCTACCCATCGTGTCAGATTTCAAAAATGCTTTACAGCGAAAGCACAACATATGATTATGTTAGATCACCACCAAGTCAAAAAAACACAGACATTTTTCCAGCCAAAGATAGGAGTCGCAAAAAGCAGAAATAGAGATAAAATGAATCACTACCCTCTGATGATCTTCATCAGATGACACTCATAGGACATCATGTTACGCAATACATGTATGTTTGGTTCGATAATGTGCATATTTATATCCAAAAATCTCAGTTTACATTGGCACCATGTTCAGAAATGCCTCCAAAATATCCGGAGAAATTGCAGAGAGCCACCTCATATAACAGAAATAGTCTGAAATTCACATTTACACAAGCATCGTTGAACATTTCCAAACTGATTGCAGATTTTTCTGACAAGGTAGCCAGTCTGGCATCCTCAACCATAGTGCCGTTTAGGCACACGCCCCCTATCAGAGGAGGTCGGTATGTGTCTGCTGGTGAATCACCCAAGCCACACAGGAAAACCTCATGTTCGGTTAAGTTCCGAGTTGAACTCACCTTGTCATTTGTCACCAATGGCAAACTCATGACCAAGTTCACCGGGTTTGTGGCAGATGCTGACGTCGAACCCACGCCGTTGCGCAATGTATGACAGGTAGCCTTGGAAGAATGCGGGGAAGTCAACGGAGTTGGCATACATATTTGTCACCAGATTTGGTTGGTTTTCCAATCCATTAGTGGTACCAAACGGTCAATTAAATCTATCCCAATAAGCATCCGTTCGATGTCGATGGTAATCGCTTTCGAAGTTGAGTTTAAGTAGGAGACACTTGAATAGTGGCGAGGTAGCTTCGGTGAAACCCCTAAGCTTCGTGTCGCAACGTTCCGTTTTCAACCAACGGTTTGTTGGGTCCACTGCCCCTTTTAGTTCATCCAGCAAGGTTTCGGATATGAGTGATATTGTCAAACCCGAATCTATCAGAGCGTGACAGGTCAAACAGTCCTCCAGGACTGTTCTAAGGTATGGCCTGTTCGAGTTGAGTTCTCTCATCATATCCCCAACATAATGGAGTGGGTTGGGAGTACCGAGCGGTTTGTAATCTGTGTCGATTTCCAAGACGGATAACTCACCTATGTGACCCAGTGGGTCCTCTATCGGAATGGGAGAGGAATCATCTGTTGCAAAGCTGCTTATCTAGAACGAGTGGTCCCTGGACAGGGATTGGAGTTGGGGCGGGGGTAATGGAAATGCTGACGTCCTCTCGAATTGCGTTAGTTTCGGCTGACTTGGTTCCTAACAATTTTACGCCTAGTTATGTTGTCCTCTTTCTCAAATTTCTTACGATGCAGTACATCTCTTATCAGAGTTTCTATATCATTTCGCTTAGGGTTTAGATCACAGGTGTCAAACTCATTCCACGGGGGGCCGAGTGTCTGCGGGTTTTTGCTCCTCCCTTGTACTTGATTGATGAATTAACATCACTAATTAGTTAGGAACTCCCCACACCTGGTTGTCTAGGGCTTTATTGAAAGGAAAAACCAAAAACCTGCAGACACTAGGCCCTCTGTGGAATGAGTTTGACACCCCTGGTTTAGATTATTGTTGAACACTTTGTTGCGCTTGTTACTCTTGTGTCCTGACCCTTTGTGAGGGTTAGGCGCAGGGACATATCGGCCAAGTTGATCTCTACGGGACCTGTTAGATTGGGGACGTTCATCATAGCTATTGTTACTGCAGTGGTTGTCAGTGTGGTGGTTACTTGTTTGCCACCCCCTTTGATCGTCATCTTTTACCGCACCTGTCCCTAATGCTGCACCTTCTAATTGGAGTGATGGTTCCCGCCTAAGCTCGAAAGTCGAGGTGTCCGGGCTCTTAGCCCGGCTTGCTTTTGATGCTTCAAAAGCGGTGCTTACAAGCTCTCAGAGCGTCGAGATTGGCAACCCAATGTGGGCAGTAGGGCCCAAGTAGTTGATGAAGTAGATGTTTGACAGAAACAGTTGTTTGAATGGTAATAGGTCTTCCATTCCCGTTTCAGTGAGCATGCCAAAGTAAGCTGAACAAAGCAGGTGATTGTAGGTCTGTGGGTGTTCATTTTGAGCTTGTCTGATATTGTTAGCCAACGAGCTGTCGTGTTTGCGAGTCGCAGAACCACTGAATTCTATTTTCAAAACCGTGGCAAGTTTAGCGTAGTCGTGCAGGATTTCGCCACAATTTCTCTGTATATAATGGCCCATAACTTTAACACTAGCAGAGATCCTGGAATTGATATACCCTTACAGTATATTATATTCAACAATATATACAAAAATCAACATTTATAATTTCAATATTCATGTAAGAAATGTTTGAATGAAATCCGAATACTACTCATATTACAGAGCAAGTGGTAAAGATTCATGACACCCATTGTTGATTTGTAGCCTGTAGCATCTAATGATGAAACATTATGGAGTCTTGAAGGAGGACTGTAGCATCTAATGATGATACATTATGGAGTCTTGAAGGAGGACTGTAGCATCTAATGATGATACATTATGGAGTCTTGAAGGAGGACTGTAGCAGCTAATGATGAAACATTATGGAGTCTTGAAGGAGGCCTGTAGCATCTAATGATGAAACATTATGGAGTCTTGAAGGAGGACTGTAGCATCTAATGATGATACATTATGGAGTCTTGAAGGAGGACTGTAGCAGCTAATGATGATACATTATGGAGTCTTGAAGGAGGCCTGTAGCATCTAATGATGAAACATTATGGAGTCTTGAAGGAGGTCTGTAGCATCTAATGATGATACATTATGGAGTCTTGGAGGACTGTAGCATCTAATGATGAAACATTATGGAGTCTTGAAGGAGGTCTGTAGCATCTAATGATTATACATTATGGGGTCTTAGAAGAGGACTGTAGCATCTAATGATGAAACATTATGGAGTCCTGAAGGAGGACTGTAGCATCTAATGATGAAACATTATGGAGTCTTAAAACTTCTTATGGCTAGTGGAACCCCTCGACAACATTCCGCTGAAAAGGCAGAGCGCTAAATTCAAAAATATTTTTTAGAAATATGTAACTTTGATGCATTCACAAGTGCAATACACCAAATTAAAGCTTAACTTCTTGTTAATCTACCCATCGTGTCCGATTTCAAAAAAAGCTTTACAGCGAAAGCACACCATATAATTATGTTAGGTCAGAGCCTCGTCACAAAAACACACACAGCCATTTTCCAGCCAAAGAAAGGAGTCACAAAAAGCAGAAATATAGATTAAATTAAATGTATCACTAACCTTTGATGATCTTCATAAAATGGCACTTATAGGACTTCATGTTACACAATACATGTATGTTTTGTTCGATAAAGTTCATATTTATATCCAAATATCTCAGTTTACATTGGCGCTTTATGGTCAGTAATGTTGTGCATCAAAAACATCCGGCAAGTTTTCAGAGGCACATCAATTTACAGAAATACTCATAATAAACATGTAAAAGTTGATAAAAGATACAAGTATTATGCACAGAATTATAGAGATACTTCTCCTTAATGCAACCGCTGTGTCAGAATTCAAAAAAGCTTTACGGAAAAAGCAAACCATGCAATAATCCGAGTACGGCGCTCAGACACAAGCCATGCAGATACCCGCCATGTTGTTGAGTCAGAAATAGCGTTTTAAATATTCACTTACCTTTGATGATCTTCATCAGAATGCACTCCCAGGAATCCCAGTTCAACAATAAATGTTTGTTTTGTTCAATAAAGTCCAACATTTATGTCCAAATACCTCCTTTTGTTAGCGCGTTTGGTAAACAAATCCAAACTCACGAGGCGCGGGCAAGTCCAGGCGAAAGTTCCGATGAGAAGTTAAAAAATGTATGTTACAGTTCGTAGAAACATGTCAAACGATGTATAGAATCAATCTTTAGGCTGTTTTTAACATAAATCTTCAATAATGTTCCAACCAGCGTATTCCTTTGTCTTAAGAATTGCAATGGAACGCAGGTCGCTCTCACGTGTAGGTTCATGACCATCTCATGCCACTCTGGCAGACCTCTGGTTGAAACCGCTCTCATTCCCCCCTCCTTCACAGTAGAAGCCTCAAACAATGTTCTAAGACTGTTGACATCTAGTGGAAGCCTTAGGAAGTGCAATATGACCCCATAGACACTGTACATTCGATAGGCAATGAGTTGAAAACTACAAACCTCAGATTTCCCACTTCCTGGTTGGATTTTTCTCTAGTTTTCGCCTGCCATATGAGTTATGTTATACTCACAGACATCATTCAAACAGTTTTAGAAACTTCAGAGTGTTTTCTATCCAATACTACTAATAATATGCATATCTTATCTTCTGGGGATGAGTAGCTGGCAGTTTAATTTGGATATGCTTTTCATCCAAACGTGAAAATGCTGCCCCCTATCCTAGAGAAGTTTTTAATGAATGCACTGTGTGTGTATACTGAACTAAAATATAAACAACGATTTACAGTTTATATGAGTCAGTGATTGTAAATAAATAAACGAGGCCCTGATCTACGGACTTTACATAACTGGGCAGGGGCACAGCCATTGGTGGGCCCTGGAGGGCATACGCCCACCCATTGCGGAGCCAGGACCAGCCAATCAGAATGAGTTTTTCCCCACAAAAGGGCTTCATTACAAAGAGGAAATACAACTCTGGTGGCTGGTCTCAGACAATGTGGAGGTCCTGGGCTGGCGTCGTTATATGTGGTCTGTGGTTGTGAGGCCAGTTGGATGTAATGCCAAATTCTCTAAAATGACGTTGGAGGCGGCTTCTGGTAGAGATTTTAACATTCAATTATCTGGTAACAGCTCCAGTGGATATTCCTGCAGTCAGCATGCCAATTGCACGCTCCCTCAAAACTTGAGACATCTGTGGCATTGTGTTGTGTGACCGAACTGCACATTTTAGTGGCCTTTTATTCTCCCCAGCACAAGGTGCACCTGTGTAATGATCACGCTGTTTAATCAGCTTGATATGCCACACCTGTCAGGTGGATGGATTATCTTGGCAAAGAATAAATGTTAACTAACATCCATGTTTTTAGGAAAAGGTTTTGTAAAACATGCACCTTACATCAGATCATCTTGAAACTTTCTCTCTAAAGCTAAGTTTCATCAAGGTTTTATATGGTCTATTGGTTTCTCTCTTTTCATTGGCAGAATCCTTTATCAGTGTTATGATATTCATAACATCCATATCCACCAGTCTATCTTCCTGTCAACTAACAGAACTCTGCTGGTTGTGCTGGTAACAGATACCAGTCTATCTTCCTGTCAACCAACAGAGCTCTGCTGGTTGTCCTGGTAACAGATACCAGTGGGCAGATCTATTGTATTTGTTCAAACTAAACTACAGCACTTACTTAGTTGAGTCAAATCTGATCCTTTCTTCTCTTCTCCTCCTCTCACAGTTCCACTCAGCCCCGTTGTTTTCCTGCAGTCCACCAGCAGCACAGACAACCTCTTCATACCCAGCAGTAAGGTGCTACCGGGAGAGGCACGAAACGGGGACTCCGGGAGGGAGGAAGGGCTAGCGTTGTCCTGGTAACAATAAAGAGGGGACACAGACACATATCATTATGGATGCTTATGTCAACGCTGTCATGAAGTGCTTTACAGAAACCCAGCCCAGACTCTGATAGAGCAAGCTGTATGTTAGACCAGACCAAGCTGTACCATCTGGTGTTCTGATCTGGAGAGACTCTTCTCTTCCTCGTCAGCATCAGGATGTTGTTGAGGCTCCCCAGAGGATCCCCAATAGTCATGTCTCTCTCCTGTGTGAATGAGAACATCAAACAGATGGTAAACTTACGACCGTCTATTATAATCATAGGGTCTTACAAGAGGCATTAATATATCTAAACAGGGCCTAAAATGCAAATGTTAAAGGGTCGTTCCACTAAATGGGTGCCTTTTGCATCCCTTTGATATTTTAAGTATAAATTATGCTCCAACCTTGCATTTTAAAAGCCTGTTATACTAGATGAGATGCACTTTAATGTAGACCACATGGATAATTTAATAAATCTAATTTAAAAGTCCCCAAAATATATGTACCAATGGCAGATTAAAACTAACAAAGGCAGATGGCCCCTTTAACAATTCCTACAGTACTGAACAACATATTCAAGTGTAGAACTTCAGTAGAATGCCCCTTTAAAACCCCCACATTAGTTCAACAACGGCATAGTGTGTGACTCTGTGTTTAAGACAGTACTCACTGGAGTTAATCTGATATTCTGTCTCCTCCTCTTTCGCTCCCAAGACATCTTCCTTCTTCACCTCTACTGAGATAGCATCCTCTTCCTCTCTAAAAGGTTCTTCCTCTGTTTCCTCTATAACATCCTCTTCTTCTTTCACGACAATGTTCAGCCTCAGAGCTTCTTTCTGCATACAGCAGACCTCTTCTTCTTTAACGGAGGAGGAGTAGTTTAGTGAGCACATGGTCTGGGATGTTAGACTTAGCGACTAGCCTAAAGCTAGGCTCAGTATCAATGTTTAACAACTTTGCAAATTGAACAAGCACATTAGGTTAAAGTTAACCAGTTGATACGTCAACTGAACTGCGTTAACAACACTGAGATTAGCTAATGTACATTAACATGGTCTAAAGCGTCAATCATTCAGTGTTATGTTGGCTAGCAAGCTACCGAGGCGGTTGAAAGAGTAGCCGCGTTGTTGTTCCTGAAGAAGCGTCCCGTCCAGTCCATTATACGTCACGCAAGAATCAACACCTGAAAGACGCATATCGCCATCTGCTGACTGGAGTGAGTAGCGCAGTTTGGAAACAACAGTTACTACACTTTTGTATTGGAAAAAACGTCATAATAATTTAACTTCTTTGGGCTGCAAGCCCAACGTCGGTACCCTTATGACAACAGCCAGGCCAAGTGCAGGGCGCGAAATTCAAAATATATTTTTTAGAAATATTTAACTTTCACACATTAACAAGTCCAATACAGCAAATGAAAGATACACATCTTGTGAATCCAGCCAACATGTCCGATTTTTAAAATATTTTACAGCGAAAACACCACGTATATTTATGTTAGCTCACCACCAAATACAAAAAAGCACAGACATTTTTCACAGCACAGGTAGCTTGCACAAAACCAACCTAACTAACCAAGAACCAACCAAACTAACCAAGAAACAACTTCATCAGATGACAGTCTTATAACAAGTTATACAATAAATCTATGTTTTGTTCTAAAAATGTGCATATTTGAGGTATAAATCATAGTTTTACATTGCAGCTACAATCGGAAATAGCACCGAAGCAGCTAGAACAATTACAGAGACCAAATTGAAATACCTAAATACTCATCATAAAACATTTATGAAAAATACATGGTGTACAGCAAATTAAAGACAAACATCTTGTGAATCCAGCCAATATTTCCGATTCTTTAAGTGTTTTACAGCGAAAACACAATATAGCATTATATTAGCTTACAACAATAGCCAAAAACACAACAGTGATAACGAATAAACCAGCAAAAGATAATAATTTTTTCACTAACCTTCTCAAAATTCATCAGATGACAGTCCTATAACATCATATTACACAATACATATATTGTTTGTTCGAAAATGTGCATATTTAGCGGCACAAATCGTGGTTATACAATGTGAATACTAGGCAAAATACAATAACAATGTCCGAAGAAATCTTGGAGGCACCTAATCTAATCAATAACTAATCATAAAATACATGTTGGACAGCAAATTAAAGATAGCTTAGTTCTTAATGCAATCGCCGTGTTAGAATTCTAAAAATAACTTAATTACGACATGCAGCTTACGTTATGGCGAGAGAGCGCCCAAAATCTGGGCGCAAACTAATAGTACACATGTTCGACAGATATATGAAATAACATCATAAATGGGTCCTACTTTTGATGATCTTCCATCAGAATGTTGTACAAGGGGTCCTTTGTCCAGAACAATCGTTATTTGGTTTTAGAACGGCCTTTTTCCCCTCTCGATTTAGCAAGCAAAACTTGCCAAGTGGCGCGAAGCGGTGCGAAGCTCTCCATCGTCAACAAACTCAGAGAACGGAACACGCCAAAACTCCCGAAAAAATGTCAATAATCTGAATAAACTATATTGAAAAAACATACTTTACGATGATTGTCACATTTATCAAATAAAATCAAAGCCGGAGATAGTAGCCGTCTATAACGACAGCTTTTCAGAAGGCAATCCCAGGTCCCTTCTCGCGCCTTCCTGAAAACAGGAAATTGGTGTCACGTCATGCCAAGAGCTCTAATTCGACCTCAGATCAAGCTATACACTGCATTTCTTCTCTCACTGCCTATTGACATTGTCGTGACGTTGTATTAGTTAATGTGGCAACTGTTGCTCATCGAATGATTACAAGTTTCTAATTACGTGATTAACTGAATCAAGCAATTATTAACTCATTAACCTGGGGCACCATGGGAAAACTAGTTTTTATTGAGTTTCTATTCCCCAAATTAACTCAAAGAATATCAGAATATCGATTTTACCACAGCCGCTAATTAACCAGTTGCCTCTAACAGTCTCGTTCTGAACGTCGTATAGCCCGGAATTCTGCACGGACCCGGGTCTCACTAATGAATTCGCACCACACCAATCTTAGTTGAATGTTTATTTACTAAAAAGCTAAAATGATGATAAAAGATACACATACACAAAAACACATTATAGGCTATTGATTAGAACTTAGTATAACGGGCCAACACACTAGGGCGCGTGTTACCCAAAATGGTGATTTAAAAGAGAGAGAAAGAGAGAGATATATAACGAGAGGAATATACATTTGGGTGAAATTGTCAACTATGCTCATTCTAACCCTAGCCTTGCCCCAAACTGCCGCTGTTATGAGTCAGAATATAATGATGTTATTACTTGTGGAAGGTCTCCGTGGATTTTCCCACGTGGACCATTCAAGCTGCTCAATGACGCACTTCTCCTGCACACATCTCTAGGTGTCCTTACGACACGATGTCCGTGTCCTTTGGCTTTACTGGCCTGTGCCTTTGTCCTCGCTCTGGAAGGGGTCTTCGGAGGACAGATAGCTCTGTAGCTCAGAGCTCACAGCGTAAAGATGAAAGAGTGTAGATACCACGATTCGATGGGGAGTGGAGGCTAGGTGGTTCGGCTTGAATACACCCGCTTAGACCGCTACTCATTCGTAGCTTGGGTAGAAAAAGATTTCTTTGTCTTCAAACTTGTTGCGTTTTGGGTTTGTTGACCTTTTAGACCTTTGGCTGCAGCTCGGGTCACTTAATTCTGCACTCACAGGTTTTATACCCTCGGGTCAGAAGTGGGCGTATACCGCCTTCAGGGCAATTCTCTGGGCGTACCAAGTTTGAGGGGCAAGGTATAGATTTTACTCAAATCCAATTTTAGACAACTAACTTCACATTTCATCTCTACCGAAACATTCTCTTTGATTTGGACATTTTCCACACAACGTACAATGTATAAACATCAAGCATATACGAGGAAAACATTACAATGTTTTCATAATAACGTAATCTATTAACCTTTAATAACAAAACAAAAATGACATACATTTTCATATTCCATCTATCGTCATGACCACCATTGTAGTTGACGGAAACCATTGTTCCAAAGTCCCTTTATTGCATGTTTAAAGTTCTGAGGCTGGTTCTCCATAGTGAGAGGGAATGTTTTCTGTGGCCTCAGAATTACCATGGGTGTGATGGGTCATAAAACCCCCACATCTTCAGACCCTTAGATCTCTCCTCATCTGTTGGGGTTGAGAGATAATCTGTAGGGTTGTGGTCTCCTGTAACCTGACCTGATCAGGACAGTCATGACAACATCTAGTGGAAGGCGTATGAAGTGCATGTATACTAATAGATTTCAAGCAAAAGATTAGGTAGGCCCTGGAACAGAGCCTCGATTTGAGTGTTTTCTATCCAATAGTAATAATAATATGCATATTGTACGAGCAAGAATTGAGTACGAGGCCGTTTGAAATGGGCACCTTTCATCCAAGTTACTCAATACTGCCCCTGCAGCCCAAAGAAGTTAACCTTTTCTCAATAGGGGGCGCTGTTTTCACTTTGTAAAAATTTTGTTCCCAAATTAAACTGCCTCGTACTCAATTCTTGCTCGTACAATATGCATAGTATTATTACTATTGGATAGAAAACACTCTCTAGTTTCTAAAACCGTTTGAATTATATCTGTGAGTAAAACAGAACTCAAGTTGGAGCAAACTTCCTGTCAGGAAGTGAGAAATCTGAAATCAGGCAGTCTGTTCTAGGGTCAGTTTATTCATTTGCATGTCTTCTATTGGTCGACATGCACTGCATACGCCTTCCCATAGATGTCAGCAAGTAGTGAGAATTGGAATGGAGTTGCTAGGCAGATCTGAGGCCATATAAAGGGTCTGGGTACGTGGGGTACACTCTTTTCAACATTCGCCATGACGCAAGACAGACCTCAGGATTGCATTCTGAAAAGCTCTCGTTATAGGCCTTAGATATATCCGGCTCTGATTTTATTCGATATAGGTGTTAACGACATCATAATGTAGTTATTTTAAACCAAGTTATATCAGTTTATATCAGTATATTGCGATTTTCGGATATTTCTTTGTGCTGCGTTATAGTGAGTTGTGCACGTCTTCGCCACATGGCTATTATTTACTGCTAATTCCAAAGTTGAAGGCGACAATCTACAACCGAGCAACGATTCTTCTGGACAAAGGACAACTTGCCCAAGATTCTGATGGAAGCTCATCAAAAAGTAAGAACTATTTATGATGTTAATTCGTTGTTCTGTTGAAAAAATGTGAAACTACTATTCCGCCATTAATTTCGGTGCGGTCTCGCTTTAACTGACTTGCCTAGTTAGTTAAAGGTAGCAACAACAAAAAAATTGGGCAAATCGGCGCCCAAAAATACCGATTTACGATTATGAAAACTTGAAATCGGCCCTAATTAATCGGCCATTCCGATTAATCGGTCGACCTCTAGCTCAGACTGTCCGCAATTGAATGAGAGAGGCTGGACTAAGGGCTTGTAGGCCTGTTGAAAGGCAGGCCCTCACCAGACATCACCGGCAACAACGTCGCCTCTGGGCACAAACCCACCGTCATTGGACCAGACAGGACTGGCAAAAAGTGCTTTTCACTAACAAGTCGCGGTTCTGTCTCTAGGGGTGATGGTCGGATTCGCGTTTATCGTCGGATTCGCGTTTATCGTTGAAGGAATGAGCGTTACACCGAGGCCTGCACTTTGGAGCGGGATCGATTTGTAGTTGGAGGGGCCGTCATGGTCTGGGGCAGTGTGTCACAGCATCATCAGACTGAGCTTGTTGTCATTGCAGTCAATCTCAACGGTTTGCGTTACAGAGAAGACATCCTCCTCCTTCATGTGGTACCCTTCCTGCAGGCTCATCCTGACATGACCCTCCAGCATGACAATGCCACCAGCCATACTGCTCCTTCTGTGCATGATTTCCTGCAAGACAGGAATGTTAGTGTTCTGCCATGGCCAGCGAAGAGCCCGGATCTCAATCCCATTGCGCACGTCTGGGACCTGTTGGATCGGAGGGTGAGAGCTAGGGCCATTCCCCCCAGAAATGTCCGGGAACTTGCAGGTGCCTTAGTGGAAGAGTGGGGTAACATCTCACAGCAAGTACTGTCAAATGTGGTGCAGTCCATGAGGAGGAGATGCACTGCAGTACTTAACCTGTTTGGGATAAGGGGGCAGCAATTTCACGTTCGGATGAAAAGCGTGCCCAGAGCAAACTTCCTGCTACTCAGGCCCAGAAGCTAATATATGCATATTATTAGTATTATTGGATAGAAAACACTCTGAAGTTTCTAAAACTGTTTGAATTATGTCTGTGAGTATAACAGAACTCAAATGGCAGGCGAAATCCTGAGAAATATCCAACTAGGAAGTGGGAAATCTGAGGTTTGTAGTTTTCAACTCATTGCTTATCGAATGTACAGTGTCTATGGGGTCATATTGCACTTCCTAAGGCTTCCACTAGATGTCAACAGTCTTAGAACATTGTTTGAGGCTTCTACTGTGAAGGAGGGGGGAATGAGAGCTGTTTCAACCAGAGGTCTGCCAGAGTTGCATGAGCTGATCACGCGCCTACACGTGAGAGCAACCTGCGTCCCATTGCAATTCTACAGACAAAGAAATTCTCTGGTTGGAACATTATTGAAGATTTATGTTAAAAACATCCTAAAGATTGATTCTATACATCGTTTGACATTTTTCTACGAACTTTAATATACATTTTTGAACTTTTCATCCGAACTTTCGCCTGGACTTGCCCGCGCCTCGTGAGTTTGGATTTGTTTACCAAACGCGCTAACAAAAAGAGGTATTTGAACATAAATGTTGGACTTTATCGAACAAAACAAAAATGTATTGTTGAACTAGGATTCCTGGGAGTGCATTCTGATGAAGATCATCAAAGCGAATATTTAAAACGCTATTTCTGACTCAACAACATGGCGGGTATCTGCATGGCTTGTGTCTGAGCGCCGTACTCGGATTATTGCATGGTTTGCTTTTTCCGTAAAGCTTTTTTGAAATCTGACACAGCGGTTGCATTAAGGAGAAGTATATCTATAATTCTGTGCATAATACTTGTATCTTTTATCAACTTTTACATGTTTATTATGAGTATTTCTGTAAATTGATGTGCCTCTGAACATTTGCAGGATGTTTTCGATGCACAACATTACTGACCATAAAGCGCCAATGTAAACTGAGATTTTTGGATATAAATATGCACTTTATCGAACAAAAGATACATGTATTGTGTAACATGAAGACCTATAAGTGCCATCTGATGAAGATCATCAAAGGTTAGTGATAAATTTAATTGAATCTATATTTCTGCTTTTTGTGACTCCTCTCTTTGGCTGGAAAATGTCTGTGTGTGTTTTTGTGACTAGGCTCTGACCTAACATAATTATATGGTGTGCTTTCGCTGTAAAGCTTTTTTGAAATCGGACACGATGGGTAGATTAACAAGAAGTTAAGCTTTAATTTGGTGTATTGCACTTGTGAATGCATCAAAGTTACATATTTCTCAAAAATATTTTTGAATTTAGCGCTCTGCCTTTTCATCGGAATGTTGTCGAGGGGTTCCACTAGCCATAAGAAGTTAAGACTCCATAATGTTTCATCATTAGATGCTACAGTCCTCCTTTAAGATTCCATAATGTTTCATCATTAGATGCTACAGTCCTCCTTTAACTTCTTATGGCTGAAGGGGCAGTATTGAGTAGCTTGGATGAAAGGTGCCCATATCAAACGGCCTGCTCCTCAGTCATAGTTGCTAATATTTGCAAATTATTATTAGTATTGGATAGAAAACACTCTAAAGTTTCTAAAACTGTTTGAATTATGTCTGTGAGATTAACAGAACTCATTGGCAGGCAAAATCCTGAGTTGAAATCAAAACAGGAAGTCAGAAATCTGAGCTTGTATGTATTCACCAGAGTCCCTAAAGAAATTCCCTTGAGATATGAGTTTGCACTGCCTATGGGTTCCACTAGATGTCAACCATCAATATAAATTATAATGAGACTTCTATGATGTTGTGGGAGAGAATGAGAGCAGAATCAGTCAGGTGTCCATCAAGCAGCCATTTTCTGATCATGCTTTTTCCTCATGTGAGTCATTTGCGTTCCATTTATCACGAAGACAAAAAAGAATACTCCGGTTGGAACTTTATTGAAGCTATATGTTAAAAACATCCTAATGATTGATTGTGTACTTAGTTTGAAATGTTTCTCTGACCGGTAATATCACTTTTTGTCCGATATAACGCTGACTAGAATTAGTGTTTGGATATGTAAACCAGACGCGCTAACAAAAGAAGGTATTTGGACATAAATAACGGATTTTTTCAAACAAAACAAACATTTATTGTGGACCTGGGATTCCTGGTGTGCTTTCTGATGTAGATCATCAAAGGTAAGGGAATATTTATCATATATTTTCTTGTTTATTTTGACGCCATCTTTGCGGCTCTGGTGTTTTACTTTTGAGCACCGTCTCAGATTATAGCGTGGGTTTCTTTTTCCATAAAGTTTTTAAAAAAATCTGACACAGCGGTTGCATTAAGGAGAGGTATATCTATAATTCCATGTGTATTACTTGTATTATCATCTATTCATGATGAGTATTTCTGTTGAAACGATGTGGCTATGCAAAGTCACTTGATGTTTTTGCAACTAGTGAATCTAGTCGCCTCAATGTAAACTCAGATTTTTTTATATAAATATGAATTTAATCAAACAAAACATGCATGTATTGTGTAACATGAAGTCCTATGAGTGTCATCTGATGAAAATAATCGAAGGTTAGTGATTCATTTTATCTGTATTCAGGTTTTTGTGAAGCTATCTTTAGCTGGAAAAAATGGCTGTGATTATTGTGGTTTTGTGGTGACCTAACATAATCGTTTGTAGTGCTTTCGCTGAAAAGCCTATTTGAAATCGGACACTTTAGTGGGATTAAGAACAAGATTACCTTTAAAATTATATAAGACACATGAATGCCTGAGGAATTTTAATTATGAGATTTCTGTTTTTTTAATTTGGCGCCCTGCACTTTCACTGGCTGTTGTCATATCATCCAGTTACCGGGATTGCAGCCATAAGAAGTTTTAAGACTCCATCATGATTCATCATTAGATGCTAAAGTCCTCCTTTAACCTGTTTGGCGTGCAAGCCCGACGTCGGTACACTTATGACAACAGCCAGCTCAAAGTGCAGGGCGCGAAATTCAAAAGATATATTTTTTTTAAATATTTAACTTTCACACATTAACAAGTCCAATACAGCATATGAAAGGTACACATCTTGTGAATCAAGCCAACATGTCCGATTTTTTAAATGTTTTACAGGGAAGACACAATGTAAATCTATTAGCTAACCACGTTAGCAAAAGACACCACTTTTCTTACTCCATCAGTTTTTTACTCCATCAGTAGCTATCACAAATTCAACCAAATAAAGATATAAATAGCCACTAAGCAAGAAACAACTTCATCAGATGACAGTCTGATAACATATTTATTGTATAGCATATGTTTTGTTAGAAAAATGTGCATATTTCAGGTATAAATCATAGTTTACATTGCAGCTACAGTCAGAAATTGCACCGAAAGCAGACAGAAAAATTACAGACACCAACGCCAAATAACTAAATACTCATCATAAAACATTTCTGAAAAATACATAGTGTACAGCAATTGAAAGACAGGCATCTTGTGATTCCAGACAATATTTCAGATTTATCAAGTGTTTTACAGCGAAAACACAATATAGCGTTATATTAGCTTAGCACAATAGCAAACATAACAACAGCATTGATTCAAGGCAAAAATAGCGATAACGTAGAAACCACCAAAATATATTAATTTTTTCACTAACCTTCTCAGAATTCTTCAGATGACAGTCCTGTAACATCATATTACACAATGCATATAGAGTTTGTTCGAAAATGTGCATATTTAGCGGCACAAATCGTGCTTATACAATGAAAATAGTGTCCAAATACTCAAGCAATCTGTCCGGCGCCATCTTGGAAAGGCCCCTATTCTTATCGAAAACTATTCATAAACTTGACTAAAAAAATACAGGTTGGACAGCAATTGAAAGACAAATTAGTTCTTAATGCAATCGCTGAATTACATTTTTAAAATTAACATTACTGCGCAATGCAGGGTGCGATAAAGCAAGGCTACACTGCAAGTAATGGCGTCTTATGCATTTTACTTTTTCCAACAGAACAATGAATTATCAGCATAAATAGTTCTTACTTTTGGATGAACTCCCATCAGAATCTTGGGAAAGGTGTCCTTTGTCCAAAAGAATCGTTGCTAGGTTGGAGAACGTCGTCTTCAACGTTGCAATTAGCAGTAAACAATAGCCATGTGGGCCAGAGATACCCAACTTCCTACAACGTCACGAAAATAAATACCCGAAAATCGCAATATACTGACATAAACTGATATAATTCGGTTTAAAATAAGAACATTACGATGTCTTTAACACCTATATCGAATAAAAACAGAGCCGGATATAACTAGGAGCTAAAACAAGAGCTTCTAGCATGACATGCCAAGACCCTCCCTGCGTCAGAGCAAAGAGTGGAAAGATGGGACATTTCGGTTCCAAGCAATTTATAACCTTTGGGAACTACGTAGAAACTCCATTTCAAGTCTCCCTATTCGCTGACACCCAGGGGAAGGCGTATGCAGTGCATCTCAACCAATAGAGGACAGGCAAATTAATACACAGGTCTCAGAACAGCCAGCAAAATTCTGCATTCTGACATACACATAGGAAAATTGCTCTAAGTCGAGTTCTGTTTCACCCACAGATATAATTCAAACGGTTTTAGAAAATAGAGAGTGTTTTCTATCCAATAGTAATAATAATATGCATATTGTACGAGCAAGAATTGAGTACGAGGCCTTTTTGAAATGGGCACCTTTTATCTGGCTACTCAATACTGCCCCTTGAGCCCAAAGAGGTTAAGACCCTATCATGTTTAGAATGTGTCTGGAAGCGCTACTCTATCTATCCTACTCTCATCCTTTCGGTTTTAATAATATTTAATAATAATAATAATGTTATAATACGTAATAACTAACTTTAATAACTAGGGTTAATACCTGCCTGGCTCCCCAACAAAATCTTTATCATTACCCCCTCTAACAATACCGCTACAGAATTAGCATAGTAGGCCATGTAACTTAAGGTCATCTGAAATATTTAGGACTAACTAACTATTCCTTGCCACCCATTCTGAAACTCACTGCAGCTCTTTAAGTGTTGCTGTCATTTCAGTCGATGTAGTAGCTGACGTGTACAGTGTTGCGTCATCCGCATACATAGACAGACTGGCTTTACTCAAATGTCGTTGGCATGTCGTTGGTAAAGATTGTAAAAAGTAGGTGCCAAACAGCTGCCCTGTGGAATTCCTGATTCTACCTTGATTTTGTTGTACAGGCTTCCATTAAAGAACACTCTCTGTGTTCTGTTAGACAGGTAGCTCTGGGGCGGCAGGTAGCCTAGTGGTTAGAGCATTAGGCCAGTAACCAAAAGGTTGCTGGATCGAATCCCCGAGCTGACAAGGTAAAACTCCGTCGTTCTGTCCCTGAACAAGACAGTTAAATCCTTGTTCCTTGGCCGTCGTTGTAGATAAGAATTTGTTTTTAACCAACTTGCCTAGTTAAATAAAGGTTACTTTTTTTTTTTTGAAAGCTCTTTATCCACAATATAGCAGGGGGTGTAAAGCCATACGTTTTTTCAGCAGCAGACTATGATCGATACTGTCAAAAGTCGCAATGAAGTCTAACAAAACAGCCCCAACAATATTTCTATCGTCATCAACTTCTCTCAGCCAATCAGTCATTTGTAAGTGCTATGCTTATTGAATGTCCTTCCCTATAAGCTGAAAGTCTCAACTTGTTAACTGTAAAATAGCATTGTATCTGGCCAAACTATTTTTTCCAAAAAATGTAAGGGTTGGTAATAAGCTGATTGGTCGGCTATTTAAGCCAGTAAAGGGAGCTTTACTAATATTGGTTAGTGGAATGACTTTAGCTTCCCTCCAGGCCTGAGGGCACACACTTTCTAGTAGGCTTACATTAAAGACAAGGCAAATAGGAGTGGCAATATCGGCCGCTATTATCCTCAATTTTCCATCCACATTGTCAGACACCGGTGACATGTCATTGTTGAATTTTTTGCCCAAAATTTTATTGAAGATGCTCCATTTTTTTCCCCGATCATTCTTAATGTCATTTATCTGTTTCATAGTGTAGTTTCTTCTTCTTTTTATTTAGTCACATGATTTCTCAATTTGCAATACGTTTGCCAATTAGTTATACAGCCAGACCTATTTGCCATCTCTTTAGCCTCTTCATCATACCATTTTTTAATTCCTCATCAATCCACGTGGATTTAACAGTGTTTACAGTAATATTCTTAATGGGTGCATGCTTATTAGCAACTGGGATAAGCATTTTCAAATGTGTCAAAGGCAGCGTCTGGTTGCTCATCATTACACACCACGGACCAACAAATATTATTTACATCAACAACATAGGAATCACTACAAAACTTATTGTATGAACTCTTTTACACAATATTAGGCCCAGCCTTTGGAACTGTGGTTTTCCTAGACATGGCTACTATATTGTGATCACTACATCTGATGGATCTGGATACTGCTTTCAAACACATTTCTGCAGCATTAGTAAAGATATGATCAAAACATGATGATTTCATTCCTCTACTGTTTGTAACTACCCTGGTAGGTTGACTGATAACCTGAACAAGGTTGACGGCACTGGTTACAGTTTGAAGCTTTCTCTTGAGTGGGCAGCCTGATCACAGCTTTCCTCCAGTATTAGTTAATTAATTAACAGTGTCTGGAGTTTAGTTTGTCTGTTCAACAGTCTTGTAAAGATAGGGGAGGTTGACTGGGACAGACAATGTAACATCCATGTTTTAAGGAAAAGTTTTTGTAAAACAAGCACCTTACATCAGATTATCTTGAAACTTTCTCTCTAAATCTAACTTTCATCAAGGTTTTATATGGTCTATTGGTTTCTCTCTTTTCATTGGCAGAATCCTTTTTCAGTGTTATGATATTCATAACATCCATATTCACCAGTCTATCTTCCTGTCAACTAACAGAACTCTGCTGGTTGTCCTGGTAACAGATACCAGTGGGCAGATCTATTGTATTTGTTCAAACTAAACTACAGCACTTACTTTGATGAGTCAAATCTGATCCTTTCTTCTCTTCTCCTCCTCTCACAGTTCCACTCAGCCCCGTTGTTTTCCTGCAGTCCACCAGCAGCACAGACAACCTCTTCATACCCAGGAGTAAGGAGATACCGGGAGAGGCACGATACGGGGACTCCGGGAGGGAGGAAGGGCTAGCGTTGTCCTGGTAACCATAAAGCGGGGACACAGACACATATTATGGATGCTGATGTCACTGTTGACAAAGTGCTTTACAGAAACCCAGCCCCCGATAGAGCAAGCTGTATGCTAGACCAGACCAAGCTGTACCATCTGGTGTTCTGTTCTGGAGAGACTCTTCTCTGCCTCGTCAGCATCAGGATGTTGTTGAGGCTCCCCAGAGGATCCACAATAGTCATGTCTCTCTCCTGTGTGAATGAGAACATCAAACAAATGGTAAACTATTGATCTTCTATTGCAATCACAGAGTCTTACAAGAGGCATGAATATGTATAAAAAGCACCCAAAAATGGCCACTTTAATCTTGATTTCCTAAAAAATTATTTGTGATGCAAATGTAAAAGGGTCGTTCTACTAAATGGGTGCCTTTTGCATCCCTTTGATATTTTAAGTAGAACATATTCACCAATATTGAATTGTAAAAGACTGTTCTACTAGATGAGGGGAACTTTAATGTAGACCACATGGAGAATTCAATACGTCCCAAAAATATATGAACCAATGGTAGATCGACCCTTTAACAATTTATACAATTCCTACAGTACTGAACAACATATTCAAGTGTAGAACTTCAGTATAATGCCCCTTAAAACCCTCACATTAGTTCAACAACTGCATAGTTTGTGTCCCTGTTAAGACAGTACTCACTGGTGTAAATCGGATCTTCAGTCTCCTCCTCTTTCACTCCCAAAACGTCTTCCTCCTTCACCTCTACTGAGATAGCATCCTCTTCCTCTCTAAAAGGTTCTTTCTCTTCTTTCACTATAACATCCTCTTCTTCTTTCACTATAACAGCCTCCTCTTCCTCCTTTTTCATTCTGAAAGATTCTTTCTCCATACAGCAGACATCCTCTTCATTAGCAAGGGAGGAGTAGTTTAGTGAGCTCATGGTCTGGGATGTTAGCTAGCTAGATAGGTAGCATTAGCAACTAGCCTAGTGCTAGGCTGAGTATCAATCTTTAACAAGTTTGCAAATTGAACAAGCACATTAGGTTAAAGTTAACCAGTAGATACGTCAACCGACGTTTAAAACACTGAGATTAGCTAATGTACATTAACATGGTCTAAAGCGTCAATCTTTCAGTTTTATGTTGGCTAGCAAGCAACCGAGGTGTTTGAAAGAGTGGGCGCCTTGTTGTTCCTGAAGAAGCGTCCCGTCCAGTCCATTATACGTCACACAAGAAGCATAACCTGAAAGACGCATATCTCCATCTGCTGGCTGGAGTGGGTAACGCAGTTTGGAAACAACAGTTACTACACTTTTGTATTGGAAAGAACGTCATAATAATTTAACATTAAGCTGATATATTTTCTCTTACAAATAATACTTTCCTGTACACAGACGTAGAAGCTTAATATGAATATGTGGATGATGAATAAATACTTCTACGAATAGGTAGTGTGTTAAAACACATTTGTGTTAATTCTCTGTTGATTTTTCACATTCGTTTTTATCTAGATGTGACGGTACTTTTACCTTAAAGCCACTCTCTATACAATACAAATCATACTGTAAACAATAGAGCAAATGCATCACATGAAAATAGCACTTGATTGTCTGTAGTGCTATACACTGGGTAGACAAAACATTAAGAACACCTGCTCCTTCCATGACTTAGACTGACCAGGTGAATCCAGGATAAAGCTATGATCCCTTACTGATGTCACTAGTTAAATCCACTTCAATCAGTGTAGATGAAGGGGGAGAGTCAGGTTAAATAAGGAATTTTAAGCCTTGAGACATGAGACATGGATTGTGCATGTGTGCCATTCAGAGGGTGAATGGGGAAGACAACATATGTCTTTGAACGGGGTATGATAGTAGGTGCCAGGCTCATTGGTTTGTGTCAAGAACTGCAAAGTTGCTGGGTTTTTCCAGCTCAACAGTTTCCCAAGAATGGTCCACCATCCAAACAGTGGTGGTCAGCGCCGTTTAAGATGAGGCAGGACGATTTGTTTATTCATGGCCTTATTTCTATTACAGCATATTAGATGACTGTCATTCATATTCCATTCACCCTGTTCAATGTAACAGCGATAGGTTTAGACTACTACATGATACTAACATTTTCCCTATACCCATCATAAGATTGCTACAACCTCGCCTATGAATGAAAGTTTAGAATGTAGGTGCACACTGGTCGAGAGAAACATTTGAGGTGACAGACAGTGACACATGGACAGACACATTCAATACTGCCTTGCACACTCCTGCCTGCATCTAGCTGAAATAGAGATTCTATTGGACAAATTAAGGTATGTTAATCCCAGTTTTGTTCCGTTTAAGAAACGTTTGTCAACAGAATCGGCTGAATGAATTCACCCCTGATGACGCGTAAACACAGTTCACTTTCACAACTGCCACGTGGTATTTCCTCTCACATCAATACGCTCACCTTTTCCCTTCGCTTGTGGACGTCAGTGCACAACACATCAGCTGTAGGTGACCAGGAGAAAAAACCTTTCCAAACCAAACCATTTCATAACTGCTACACACAGCATCATTGTCACCATATTAGCTAAAGTAACGTCATAGTCAACACAGCTAATATAACTAACGCGTTAGTAAACCTGCTACAATCATGACATAGCTCCTCTGTGGAGATTCTACATGTTTCATCATTAGATGCTACAGTCCTCCAACAATGGGTGTCATATGAAGCTTTACCACTTGCTCTGTAATAGAAGTAGTATTTTTCCTCGACTCACCTGTGTCCCCGCACATTGACTCTGTACCGGTGCCTCCTGTATATAGCCTCCACATTGACACTGTACCGGTAATACCTGTATATAGCCTCCACATTGACTCTGTACCGGTACCTCCTGTATATAGCCTCCACAATGACTTTGTACCGGTGCCTCCTGTATACAGCCTCCACATTGACTCTGTACCGGTAATACCTGTATATAGCCTCCACATTGACTCTGTACCGGTAATACCTGTATATAGCCTCCACATTGACTCTGTACCGGTACCTCCTGTATATAGCCTCCACATTGACTCTGTACCAGTAATACCTGTATATAGCCTCCACATTGACTCTGTACCGGTAATACCTGTATACAGCCTCGCTACTGTTATTTTACTGCTGCTCTTTAATATTATTTATTTGTATTTTCTACTTAACACTTATTGTTCTTAAAACTGCATTGTTGGTTAAGGGCTTGTAAGTCAGCATTCCACTGTAAGGTCGACACTTAATTTGATTTGATTTGTATTTTGATTTCATTCATACATTTCTTACATGAATTTATTAATATAGAAATTATAAATATAGAAAATATAAATGTTTCGATTTTTTAAATATATATTGTTGAACATATACATTAAATAAGGGTATATTAGTTCCAGGATCTCTGCTAGTGTTAAAGTTATGGGACATTTAATACAGAGAAATCTCATGAAGAACCTCATGAAGGTATATCACCACAACATGCTGCATTACAGATCTCTTGAACAGAGATGCCTTTGAACAATGCCTATGTTGTAGCCATACCTCTGGTGGATTGAGCCATCAAGCCCTCCGGAGGTGTCAGATCCTTGCTACTATAGAACCTCATGAAGGTATTATTTATTTCACCTTTATATAACCAGGTAAGCCAGTTGAGAACAAGTTCTCATTTACAACTGTGACCTGGCCAATATAAAGCAAAGCAGTGCGACAAAAACAACAACACAGAGTTACACAAACAAATGTGCAGTCAATAACACAATAGAAATATCTATGTACAGTGTGTGCAAATGTAGTAGGGTAGGGAGGTCATCTCAAGGACTCAAGGACTGGAATCATCTCAAGGACTTCATCAAACTGACACTAGTGGAAGTCGTCTGGAGAATTCCAGAAAAATCTGTTTGGTCCTACGCGATGTATATATTTCACTTATACACTAACTTCATCCGTGCCGAGGATGATGCCTGGATAAAAAAGGATTTTCCTCATTGGCTGGCTGTTCTGGAGCAGCCAGGACCTTCTGCCTGAAACTGAAGTGCTGTGTGTTAAAGCATGTACAGTTTAGGTCCTTCTTTGTTGAACAAAGACAACTGACATCCCCAGACATCAGCTCACCAGGAGCCATGGTGATGACCTGGTGTATTCTCATGGTGGAGGGCACCGCTTTTATGGGTCTTGGCATCATCTCCATCGCACGTTCATCATCGGCACTCTTCACACAGAACAGCTTCACTGACGTGTTTGTCTCATGGAGGCCTTGTAAAGGTCCTGTGCATCACTGATATCACGGCCCTTAGCCACCAACCTGTCTGCCGTTCTCTTCAACGTTCATGATGTGGACTTAGTGGTCAAGTTCCTCAGTGCTCCTTTCCTCTCCTTGCTTCTTTTGTATGCTGTTCTCCACTGTTTACGCTTCTGATGCTGGTCTGTCTCACTTAATAAATCAATGATCTTTTCTTTTTCCCCCTGAATCAACATTCCTTTTCCATCTCTCTCTCTCAAAGCACTGTTCCCTTTTTACTGGGTCAGCGTTGTGACGTGCTAGACACTGCCTTTGTCGTTCTGCTGCTGATGTGGGTGCCATCATTCCCTAGATGTGTCAATAGAATAACGTTAAATCAAAGATTCTTATAATATATACATGTATACACTATAATCACTGAGTAATTTAGGATCCAGAGCAACTTAAAGGAACAACTGAAGAGCCTTGCCCAACTCTCCTACCACCAGGCTACCTGCCATAATTTATATTTTCTGTTCACATGGAACACTTTACAGCATGTTTCATAAGTGAATATAAACAATATATAATGTATAATATATTCAATTATTAATTTGTTTAGATGCAATATTCATAAATAAAGTAAATAACTCAACCCTGTCACAGATTTACAACCCGTTACATGTAGACTGAGGGACAGAGCTAAATTGTGTAAATTTAATCAATAATCATGCATTTATTTGATAAAGATACTTTCTCAACAAAATAACACAAATTTATGTTTGCATTAAATTATGTGCACATTTTAATATTAATTTCCCAAGTAAAAATGTATTGAAACACCTGGGGGACATTAAACAATTCTTGGTGTCAGTTAAAAAAATATGATTTTGTAATAATAAAGTTTAAATTCATTTTATATTTATTTCAATTCATTATACTGGACATTTCAATTTATAATCAAAATCAGTCAGTGGGACTGAAATATTACCAGAGCTCAAGAAAGACCCAAATACTTTTAGAATAGAAATTGTTTTCTCTGACTGTTATTTATTCACATCTAAATGTGGCCATACAACTCCGTTAAAGTGAAGGTAGCTAAATGTAACCACATGTAACATATGGATCTGCATTAGTATAGCATCACAAGTCCCAATGCAAAGTTCCACCTCTCTTTTCTATTTTTAGAGTACATAAAACCGATCAGAATTCCAAAGAATGCCGAAGTCATGTCAGAATGTTTTTTTACAGGCTGTGAAGTAACTGACAGAAATATCTTCAAATAGATCACTTCAAATTAAACCAAATCGTGTGCACTCATGACTAGTGGTTTCAATAACATCTTCAGCCAACTTACAAGCAAATACTTTATGAATTGAAGGTTACAGATAAGCTTGCAAGGTTGCTAGGCAACTAGCCTGCTAATGTTAGCCCTACCAGACCTACCTACTTCAGCACTGCATGAGTCAGCCAGTGGCTATCAACACCTAGCTAGCGCTAATTTACAGCTTTAATAGCAAATTGAGCCACATTAAAGTAAACCAAAGTTTTGTAAATACACAATGCCACCTAACCAGTTATCAAATCATGTTACATGCAGTTATGTTAGCCAGCCAGCTAACATTAGCTATTTAAACCTGCTAGCCTAGCCAGATAACTAACCTAGCTAGCCAACCACCACAGTAAGTAGTAAGTAGCAAGCCAGAGCCCAACATTGTTAACAACTCGAGAACAAGTAGCACAAGCAGGAGCCCACAGAACACAACTAAAACTAAACCAGCACATCAAAAGCAAAGAAAGCAGAGACTTACAGATTGACGGACCATCTGATGGTAAAAGAGTGGCTGAGTTACTGAAGCGAGAGGCAGGGAGAGAAGTGCTTCTGAGAGAGAGGTCGTTTCACCTGGCCAAGGGAGAGTCAGTGAGGCGGGTAATTAGGGTGACCACATGTCCCGGACAGTCCCCGCACAACCAATCATGTCCTGCATTTTATCAACACATTCAAACACCACTATTTTAGAAAAAAAGGTTGATTTGTTACGTTAAACAGTCTGACATTCCCGACCTGTCTCTTGCAGTCACGTTACTCTTATGAAAATTGATACTGTATATCATAAGGATGTGATAGCCTTAGCCTACTGGTAATGTTAATGCAGTCACGTTACTCTTATGAAAATAGATACTGTATATCATAAGGATGTGATAGCCTTAGCCTACTGGTGATGTTAATCCTTAAGAGTCTATTGAAGCACCTGTGTGTCAATCTAAGTAACATAGTAAAAAAAAAATCCCATCCAAATCCATCAGTTTAAGATAAAGACCTGTTTTGTTGCATGGGCTGCGTCTCAATCCATCACATCTGCAAATGTCGGCCTTCCGCCTGTGCGGTGGAAGGTGGTCGCTACAGCGGTTTTTGTCAGACCATAAGACATCCCAAATATCGGGTCTTCTCACGAAAAAATGTCTGTAGCATCCAAACCGTTTGAGCTACAAAATCAAATGGAAAAGGGGAGACTCACCAACATAACGGTGTTCTCTATGTTGCTCATCGGAACTCGTTTGAAGGTAACCTATACACACAAATGGAAGTACGGAGGTAGTTTTGTGCCCCCCAAAATAAGGGGTTAAATATATGTAAAACAATATATAAAATATTACCTGAGCTTTCTTATATCGCCTAGATATAGGACAGACACTTCAAAACCTTATTACTTAAAATATATATATATGTATTTTTTCCCAGTTAAAACGTGTTTATCAATGCATTTCTATGGGCAATATTAGTAAAGCCCAAATTCAATATTTGATTTAAATATATATATATATATATTTGATTTAAATATATATATATATATATATATATATATATATATATATATATATATATATATATATATATATATATATATATATATGTTTATATATATAGCACCAGTCAAAAGTTTGGACACACCTACCCATTGCAGGGTTTTTCTTTATTTTAACTTTTTTCTACATTGCCAAGAGTGTGCAAAGCTGTCATCAAGGCAAAGGGTGGCTACTTTGAAGAATCTCAAACATAAAATATATTTAGATGTGTTTAACACTTTTTTGGTTACTACATGATTCCATATATGTTATTTCATAGTTTTGATGTCTTCACTATTATTCTACAACGCAGAAAATAGTAAAACTAATGAAAATCTCTGGAATGAGTAGGTGTGTCCAAACTTTTGACTGGTACTGTATATTTTTAAACACATATATTTTTTATACCACTCCAGTCTGAGGTCCTGAGATCTCTGGAGCAGGTTTTCATCAAGGATCTCTCTGTACTTTTCTCTGTTCATCTTTGCCTCAATTGTGACTAGCCTCCCAGTCCCTGCCACTGAAAAACATCCTCACAGCATGATTCTGCAACCACCATGCTTCACCGTAGGGAGGGTGCCAGGTTTCCTCCAGACGTCACGCTTGGCATTCATCAGACCAGAGAATCTTGTTTCTCATGGTATGAGAATCTTTTGGTTGCCTTTTGGCAAACTCTAAGTGGGCTGTCATGTGCCTTTTACTGAGGAGTGGCTTCCGTCTGGCCACTCTACCATAAAGGCCAGACTGGCAGAGTGCTGCAGAGGTGGTTGTCCTTCTGGAAGGTTCTCCCATCTCCATAGAGATGACCAGCCTTTCAAAGCACTTCATGGCTACAGACGTGAGTGCTATGGGTCGGTAGTCATTTAGGTAGGTTACCTTGATGTTCTTTGGGCACAGGGACTATGGTGGTCTGCTTGAAACATGTTGGTATTACAGACTCAGATAGGGAGAGGTTGAACATGTCAGTGAAGACACTTGCCAGTTGGTCAGCGCATGCTCGGAGTACACGTCCTGGTAATCCGTCTGGCCCTGCGTTGTGATCTGAGGACCCATGCCAAACCTTTTCAGTCTCCTGAGGGGGAATAGGTTTTGTCGTGCCCTCTTTATACAGACTAATTATTTTCCCCTCAGGAAGCTCCGGTAAACAGTGGTTGTAGTGCACTGCTGCCACCACCAGGCCTGGAGTCCATTTTGACTTTGTTGATAGCGAGCTGTGTTAGCTAGCTGTGCGGCTAAAGACGTAGCAGCTAGCTAACTGGCTACCGATCAACCTAGTGTGTGGATTGAACATTCATATTGAGTTTGAGTTTGAGTTTATTTATTTTTACAGGGACAGTGCACATTAATCAACGTTTCAGTAAAAGTGCCGGTTTTAGCCAGCCGGCTAATTTTCAACCGCAGTCCCTGGGCAGGTTATTAAAAACAATTACAATATAGACAATAGCAACATATAACAAGACATAGCATACAGACATAGCAACATAGGACAAGCAAGACGTAGCATACAGACAGAGCAACATAGAACAAAAAGCAGTAAGACAAAATTCATAAAAGCAACGAAGTGTTTCCACACCTCACAAGTTACAGACAACAGACATGGAAAGCGGCAACACACAGCTAGGGACCATGTTCACAAATCTGATTGACCTTTAGCCATGTCTTCAAGCATTTTGTGAAAGTGTGATATGTGGTGCAGTTATGTGTGTCTGATGGCAGTGTATTCCAGACATGGGAAGCTCTCACAGAGAAAGCGGATTTACTAAAGGTGCTTTTCCTTAGGGGAACTATACAGTCACCTCTCATGGCAGACCTTGTAGATCTGCTGCCATATGTTTGGGTTTTCTGTTTAACAAAAATACTGAGTGGAGGGGGAGCCAAGCCATTTAGGATCTTGAATACAAGACATGCGTCGGTGTATTGCACAAGATTTTCCCAACTCAGGAGCTCATGCTTTCTGAGGATGTGACAGTGATGATGGCTATTGGGCTTCCTATCAAGCACTTTGAGAGCCTGTTTGTAGACAGACTGAATAGGTCTTACTGTTGTACAGCAAGCTTGGGCCCAACTAGTCAAGCAGTATGTTAAGTGGGGGAGTATCATAGATTTGAAGTACAGTTTTGCTACCTCTGTAGTCAAACAATTTCGTATAAATCGGAAATTAGCTAGGTTGAATTTGGTTATTTGAATTACCCTTTTCACATGCTTTTTAAAAGAGAGGTTGGAATCAAGTATGATGCCAAGGTACTTAAAATCAGATACCACCTGGAGCTTCTCCCCTGACACATAGACATCTGGCTCAGTAGCATCTGTTGCCCTCTTTGTGAAGAACATGCAAACAGTTTTTTTCACATTGAGATGCAAACACGAGTCACTGAGCCACTTTGTAACCTGGACCATTACAGTAGTGAGTTCTTGTGCAGCTTGTTGTTTGCTCTTTGCATGCACATATATCACTGTATCATCTGCATACATTTGAACTTCAGACCCAGTACAGACAGAAGGCAGATCATTAATGTACAAGCTGAACAGGAGGGGCCCCAGTATTGACCCTTGGGGCACACCCACATCATAGCTAAGAGTGGGCGACAGCTCATTGCTCACTCTGACACACTGAGTTCTGCCTTCAAGGTATGATTTCATCCATCTCAAGGCATCGGGGGAAAAGTTGAACTTGGACAATTTTGTGATGAGAATCTCATGGTTAACAGTATCAAAAGCCTTCCTTAGGTCCAGAAACACAGCCCCAACAACGCCCCCTTTGTCCATCTTGGACTTCACATTTTCCAGAAGAAAGCAGTTGGCCGTTTCTGTGGAGTGTTTCGCTCTGAAGCCAAACTGCATGGAATGTAATGTGAAGCGGCTGTTGTTGAGGTGGGCAATCAGTTGTTCTGCTACACACTTTTCAACAACCGTTGACACCACAGGTAGTATACTAATGGGCCTGTAGTTACTCACGTCAGCAGGGTCGCCTGATTTAAACATGGTCGTTATTATGGCCGACTTCCATACCCTTGGAAACACCCCGAGACCAATAGATGTGTTGGTGACCTTAGTAATGGGGCCAATGAGTGACTCTTTGTAGTTTTTAAGAAAGGTAGAGTCCATCCCAAACACATCTTTGGCTTTAGAGTTCTTTAGTGAGCTAATCACCTTGTCCACCTTTGACTCAGAAACCTCCCTTATGATGAAGACAGGTTGAGCATCATTTACTAGCACTGAGCCCAAGAAACCAGTGGAAGGGTTCTGTGTCAGTACCCTGACAGAGTCAATAAAGTAGGAATTGAAGGCTATTGCTATTTCGACTGCATCCTGTGTTAGATTGTTATTCACCATGATTTCTAGTCTTTTTGCAGTGTTACTATGGTCTTTCCCTGTTAACTTTTTTAGATTCTCCCAGATCAGTTTAGAATTTCCCTTTGCTTCACCAATTATGTTAATAAAAAAGTTTGCCTTGGCCTGTCTGATTTCTTTCATCACCTTATTTCTCAACATGGTAAACCTACGTCTGTCATGCTCTAATTTGGATCTTAGGGCTATTTTTAGATAATAATCTCGTTCCTTCATCAATTTCCAGATTTCTCCATTTAGCCAAGGAAGAGTGCTCTTTTGGCCAGGTTTGGATTTGATTTTCTTTAGGAAACCATTTAATGTAGTCTGGATTGTGGATAGAAAAACTTGACTATCAGCTTCCACGTCTGCATAGGACAAGAGATCATTCCAGTTAATTCCCTTAATTGCGTTTTCAAAATAGCTTAATTCACTCTTAGGTATTCTTAGTTGATCAGGCTTTCTAACAGTAGAGAGGTTAAACCTGCTCTTAGACAGCTTTCTGGCTATAAGTGTCAGATTATGATCAGATAGCCCAGTAACCATATTGAATGATTTAGTCACTCTCTCTGGTTTATTACTGAACACCAAATCAATCTGTGTTTTAGAGCAACAAGTCACCCTGGTTGGCCCTTTAACTAGCTGTGTAAGGTCAAAGGTATTAGTGATCCGTTTGAGGGTTTTCCTACAACACTTGTCTTCATAATTAATGTTAAAATCTCCCATTAAGATGACCTCTTTCCCAAAATCACATTCCCTAAGCATGTTATTAAACTGATCAAAAAACACACTTTTGGTGGAAGGTGGCCTATACATTCCAATGAGGGTAAAAGACATTTGGGGAGACAGTGTAATGTTCAGGCCAATACATTCTAGTTCATTATCACATGACCACTCAATTTGTTTACATCGGATATGTTCTTTAATGTAAATCATCACACCCCCTCCTCTTCCTTCAGTCCTGTCTCTCCTGAAAACATTGTAGCCAGGCACAATCAAAGCAGCAGATGGAGAGTTTTTATGGAGCCATGTCTCTGAGAGGCAGAGAAAGTCAAGGTTGGAGTCTGTGAGTAGATGTTGAATTTGATCACTTTTTGGAATGACACTACGAATGTTCAAGTGCCCCCCTAGTAGTCCCTTGGGCTTAGCTCGTGGGTCCCAGATGACTCGAGAGTGATTGACACATTGAAAAAAGTTAAATTTTCTGTGTTTTCTGACGGCTGGGTTTAGGCCGTTTTGTTTCGTTTTGATTAGGGACAGTTCGGTAGCGCAATTAACAATCCCTCCCGCCTGCACTGGATGCGGGGAACTAATTAAAACAGCTTGCGTACCAGAAGCAGAGTCAGGGATCGCATATAGCGACTTTGGTATGTGTTACGTTCCCCAGTTTCTGTGTTGTATTTGAGTGTGTGTTTCAGGAGATGGCTTCCTGGAAGCCTCCCCAACCAGCTGATTGGTCGACCCAGGCTAATTGATGATTGGAGCTGACCCCGCCCCCTCGTCAAGATGCAGCTGTATCCAATTAGACTCCTGAAGATATAAAAGCCAGTGTTCTGTTCAGAAGGAAAGAGAAATGATTAGAGAGAGAGAGATTGAATGTTTTGGAGAAATGATTAGAGAGAGATTAGAGAGATTTTTGGAGAATTTGATAGTGATAAAGTGTTGGTTGTTTCTCAAAGAGATTTGGTATGTACTATGTAAGTTGTTGCTGAGGGAGCTGATTGGTTATGTCTGTTATATGTTATAGGACGCACTGTTTTAATTATTGAAATTGTTTGTTGTTCTGTATCATTTGTTTCCAGGGGGGAAGGAGAAGGCACTTTGGGAGTGTTTAGGCAAGAGGCCCGCGGGCATACATATACCTGTGGTATATTCAATGTCTAGGCACACTAGGTAAGACCTGGGTGGACCACCCCCTGTATTTTGGTTAGGGCACCAGGTGGTGTTAAGTGGGTAGGCAGGTTAGATAGGTGAGGGGGAGCTTTGATATTTACTTTCTTTCCTTTGGTTCCGTCCAGCCCCTTTTCCCTATATTACCGTGTAGGAAAATAATCCTAGTAACGGTAAATTCTGCCTTTGTCGTCCTTTCTCGCACCTACGGTCCATACCTCTTTCGTTTCGCGGAGAGTTGAGTTGCAGCAGGGAGTTGCGTTCCCTCTTTATAGAGGTGTGCGTAACAGTATGTTTGAAGAGTGTAAGAAATTGTATTAGATATTGGTAACTTGTTTTAACAACTTCTCAACATTAGCTATAGTTGACACAACATACACACCCCCTCTTTCTCTTGGACATATGCTGGACACATTGGACATATACACGACACCCACAACTCCCCTCCCCCATGACAATCACACAGACACACCCAACCCATGGTTGGACCTCAGGACAAAGAACTCTCAGGAACCAATGGAACGTGGACACCAGGCCTGATCAGGACTACCCAAGACCCAGATCGACCAATCGGAAGGCCGGACTCGCAGATCTACCTACTTTGCTTGTTGTCTATGTAGTACTGTACAATTCTGGAAACTGGCCTCTTTCCCGGACGATTCACTAGGAGTCAGACAGAAAGAGCCTTGCTGCAAGATTTTACTAAGATATCTTTACATGTGATTAAACGGCCTTATTATAAAATTATCCACCTCGTCCTATTGTCTCCTCTTGTTCTCCTGTCAACAGTAAACGTTTTACTAACAGACTTGGTAAGCAGAGGATGGTTTCATCTTTGAATTCGGCCCAATAGAAAATTAATCGGACAGGAGACGAGAGGGAGAAAGATTCCAGAGGAGAGGTGACCTTTTCGAGGGAGAATCGCGATTCAACCCACACAGGAAACTGATCAGAGAGCTCGAAACTAAAGAGGTGAGCAGATGCCCGTTTAACCAAAATCTGTATATTGTATTATAGCCAATATCTAAATTCAATGATCAGGAGTACTGTGGTGAGTGTGAATTGTTGCTAAATTTATGTGGAATTGTTTAGAATTTAAGGCATTGTGTACAGATATCTAAGTATTAATAGGTCAAAGACTTATTCACATAGTCTGGCACTACGCGGTATGCTGATCGAGTAGGTGTACAGTGAAGGATAAGCTTTATAACGATTCACATAGTCGGGCCATATTTGACAGTCGATCAGATAGGGGTTACCGTGAAGAATCCACAATTAAAAGATGGGATCCATATAGCCGGGCAGTAGTTAGATTTGGCAAATCAGCTAAGTGTTACCGTGAAGACCCATAAAAAATAAAAATATATAACGATTCACACAGTCGGGCCATATTTGACAGTCGATCAGATAGGGGTACCGTGAAGAATCCATAATTAATATAATACGATTCAAATAGTCGTGCAGTAGCTATACTTAGCTAGGTGTTACGTGAGGAATCTAATGTGATATTGCATGTGTAAGTTGTGCTGTAATTGTATGTGTAAGTTGTGTTGTCGCAATGTGGGGGATTGAACGTTCCACGAGACCAATTGCTACTAACTAGCCATATGCTAAGTTGAGGCTGTGCTAAAGTGACCGCCGTGTTGATGTGTATATATTGCTGTGAAGCAACTATTTTCTGCTGATGAGTTAGAATTTTCTGCTAAGGGTTAGAATCAATTTGAAAATTATTATAGAAGCGCGTGAATTACTAGTATATTGTCCCCAAAGGAAATTTCTGAAATGTTTTGGCAAAGTATTTAATTAATCGGAAAAAGTTCAAATTAATCGGAAAAGTTAATAGAAATAATATCTTTCGAATTATATATCTTATAATTGCCATTCCAATTATATCAGGAGCGCCTGAATTACTAGTATATTGTCCCCAAAGGAAACTTCTGAAATATTTTGCCAAAGTATTTAATTAATTAAATTAGCGAAAAGCAATAATATTTTTTATTATAAGTACCTAAAACTGTCATTCCAATTATAACAGGAGCGCGTGAATATATTCGTATATTGTTTCAAAGAGATAAAGCTGAAATATTGTTGGAAAACGAAAATAATTCATCGAATACACGGCAATAAAATTCTTTGTCCACGCGAGTCGGACACGAGACTGGGGGAGGTTAGAGGAAGAAAATACATCGCTGGTTTCGATCAGTGACGGGCTAAAGTATACAAAGATAATAATAGACCCAGACATAGCTTAACGACAAAATGACCACGACTATCGTCCCCAAACACAAATTCAACGAATATTTAGATCAGAGAATGAAAGACAGAGCAGGCGGGAAATTACACTACAAACCCGTTAAAAGAATTTGGGAGGAAGTGAGGCTGAGATGGACTCAAGCAGGTTTCCTTAGTGGAGTCGCCCCATCAAAAGGGCAACTCCTCATTATGGAGAAAGAATTGGAGGAAGCAGTGAAGCAAGGGATAGAATGTGAAGTTGATAAGAATAAGAGTCACTTATTTAAAAAGGAAGGGACAAAGCAAAAGGAAAAAGGCAGAGGCTGAGATGAAAATAGGATTGTGGGCGATTGAAGAGATCAGAAGGGCACTCCCCTTTAGAAAACTTGACACGTTGGGGGTGGGCACTGGAGCACCAACTGACACCAAAGAGGGCAGGCCCAACAATAATGACGCCCCACCTACCACCACAGCAACCCCATCGGCCCCCACCCATCTATACCCAGAACTGCCACAGGGAGAGAAAAAAGCACCACCTCCCTATTTTCAAAATCCATTCACTCAGCAATCACCTCCCCCTTTCCAGGGCATGTCTGACGAATATGCCCCATGGCCCTGAAGCTGCTCACCACTAACCTACACTCATCATTGACCTGGACTACTGAAGCATCAAAGGCTTTTGCACTCTTGAAAACAGATCTCTAAGTGGCAGTAGCCTTAACAGCACCTGACTAAAAAAAAAACAAGTTCCATCTGGATGTTTCTGAAAAGGAAGGATTTACATCATCCATCCTTTTCCAGAACCTAGAGGGGGAGAGTAGAGTGTTGAGGTATCACTCCTCCAAACTGGACCACATTGAAGAAGGACAAACCACATGTTCCAGGTATGTAGCTGCAGTGGCAAAAGCTATTGAAAAAACAGCCCATTTGGTAATGTGCCATCCATTGGAAATACACACCCACCATGGGGTTGCAGCATATCTGATGAGCAAAGAATTCACGTTCAGCGTTGAAAGAAAAACGAAAATCCAGAATAAATGCACACAATCACACATCACATTTGTCAACACTGACAAAAACATGGCAGACGCACTCAATGCTGAAGGTCTACCCCACTCCTGTGCAGAAAGAGCTGCACAGGAACTGAAACGGAGACCTGACCTGGGGAACGAACCACTCACCAACACACACAGATATGGAGAAAGACAATGTGACAAATGGAAAAAGGTACCTGTTAGTTATGGTAGACAGGTTCTCTAAATGGGTTGAGGCAATACCAACGGCAAGGGAGGATGCAAAATAGGTCATTAAGTGGCTGCAAACCGAACTCATGTGTATTGTTTAATGACAAACGCTCCATGTACCAATAGGGTCGGATGTGTAAATGTCAACTGATTGTTGTTTAATGATGGGGTTAGTGTACAGGCCACAATCTCATAAGTCTCGTGGAACGCGCCAATCAAATGTATGTGCAGGTTTGAAGTTGATTTGGGTTGAAGTCCTGCCCCTGGCGTTGCTGGCCATGAGAGCCTCTCCAGGTGCAGGCACCCATCTCTCTCCTCATGAGACAATGGCTGGAGGAGTCATGCTTGGTCCACCAAGGAAGGGAGGTCATATGCCCGCCCTTGATGTACAACAAATTGTAATGTCTGATAATTGACGGAACTTTCTGCAGCTCTCTTCACACAGATTCACAAGGTCCAACAGGGAAGCTGACGGGAGATCCGGCACCACTGAGGGAAAATTGGTGACTGGGTGGGGTTAATGTCCACAAGAGAAAGTGGCTAGAACCCAGGTGGACTGGACTGTACGAAGTGAGGGAGGTTACTTCACACTCAGTCCAGGTCAAAGGTAAATCAGGCGCACCTTGGCACCACCTCACACATTGCACTCCAGCCCCAATCCCTTCTAGAACACTGACAGAAGTCAGAGCTGATTTAAACAGCTTAAATTCGATTCCAAATGAAGACATTTCTGACTCAGGTGATGCGGAATCAAACTCCGCCTCCCCTGATAAAGGAACCTCGCCCAGTTAGAGGGATATTTCTCCCACCCTGAATAAGGCTAGGGATATCTGGCCCCTTATTTGTGATATTCCTACTGATATTTGGGGTGTCCCTGGGCACTTTCACATGGTTAATAGAATAACTATAACCGGATCCCCATGGATGTATGTCACGGACACTCTAGTCTAACTAGATAATAATAGATTAAAAAAATTAAAAAAATTAAAAATTTGGAAAACAATAGTTAAAATAAGGAACTAACATTGCTCAAATTGAGAAGGTTGAATAAGAGTGGGTGGAGAGCTGTGCAGAGAATGGACAGAAGATGGCAGTATTGCAGCACCCAATGGTCTCCCAGCCGACTGGTTGAATGCTGGTGACATAATTTTGTTTTTTGGAGTAAACATTAAGGTTAAGGGTTTCCGTGTACCCAGAGATAAGATATCTTAAAAGAATACACTCATATGGGAATAGGAGTTTTACTTTCTGAGTTTTATTTAGGCAAGGGACTTTGAGAAGATAAAGGGTTCTTTTGGTATGTTTAGATATGGAACACGAATGTAGGTGTAACATTTTGACCTGTTTTCTGTTTTCATTGCATTTTCCGGCGACTTGATCACTCGCGGGGAAATGTGGTGAGAATAATGAGATTGTGTCATTTGGGATACTAGTTTTGAGGTAAATTGATTATAATAGAGTTTATAACTCTTGACCATAAGGTAAGCATTTGTATTGGCCATTAGAAGATAGAGATAGGTTAATTAAGGTTATGTTAGGACTTTAGAGATTGACACTATAAGACCTGTGGTTATTTTTAAATCCATGCAGATAAAGTCAAAACAGTGAGACACTTAGTTAATATTGTAAAGGAACACATAGAAAAAGGCAGACAGATGGGTCTACCCCGCACTGTTGAGACCTTGAAGGTTTGAGAGCAGGTTAGGGAGGGTGGACCAGGAAATGAGCAAGGTAGGCTGTGAAATAAGATAGGAGAGAAAAGGGTTAACATATATAAGCAGCACAGATACATTTCAAAGTAGATAAGTCACTTGACAGAGAATTGGAAAAGAATAGATATGAATGTACGCCCAAGGGAGAATTGGATATGCGGGGAATAAAAGGGACATTCTTATAATATGATGTACTAAGTCATTATTTAGATTAGGTAAGGTTGATACCTGGCCAGAGCCAGGTATCAAACGAAGGAGGGTACATTGTGGTCTAGGAAAGGATGGGGCCTATTGGATAATAAACGTATTTAAAATTAAACAGTTCTAGTTAACCAAACCTGTATGTCCAAGAGTTTATGCATTGCAGGTGAATTAAGGGAGAAGGTGAATCACTCGACCTGGGGGCATATCGCACTTGGAGGGTGAGACACACTGACACTGCCGAATGATCACAGAGTTAAGGAGAAGAACCGTTGCTAATAGAGCTCGGGGATCAACTCCTTAATGAAGAATCCCTGACCCTGACCTCTCAACCCTGTGTACGTTCATAGAAGTGAAAGTGTTGCTTGATCTCTGGCTGATGATGTGTTCTCTGGGAGAGGGTGGGGTTTTACAGGACTGCTTGTAGTCCTGAGCTGTCTGATCAGGATACGATGGGGATGTTACCATCGCAGTGCTGCCAGAACCACCACCAGTTCCAACGGACCAGGGTTCAGCCGGCCTCCTCCACCACTTCAAGACCAAGTCCCACGCCATCACCTAAGCTCTCCAATCTGGTACAGATAATAAATATAAAAGACATCTCAGATAGTGAACATTTGGGGACTGAAACTGGTTATGAGGAAAGGGAGAATATGTGGTTGGCCTACAAAACACTTAATAGAAAGGACTGTGTCGTATGTGGACATGCCAGACCTATTCTGGCTGCTCACCCATTTGTCCTAAGTAATGGGGAAGGTTGGATGTGCATATTGGAAAAGTTCAAGCCAAATTCAACCCTGTGTAAAACTCTGAGTCTTGTGTTCCCAGTAGTCCCTCCCCAGAAGGTACCGTGGGGAGTTAAGGCATATGGGGGATATAACAGCTGTATCACTGGTACAGGTAGAGGTATAGACTATGGAAGGCTCCCTGCTACTACCTGCATCACTAATACCACTAGGAACTAGAGGTGTTGCTGATGTATGGTGGATGTGTGGACCTGCCAGGCGGTTGACCCCATTTTTGAAAGGAAATTGTCGTTGCTCATGTGTTTTGGCCAGTCTGATACCACCATTGCCTATTATTATAGCTAATCAACTTCTGGGAGCTACACAGGACACAGAGGCTTGGGACCAACCCAGGAGACGGCAGAAACGTGACGCTCCTTGGTCCGAGGGTACAGATAACATGCACACCAACCTGTTGGGGGTCCCAATAGGGGTCCCCCACGAATTCCAGACATTAACCAGGAATGATGGCCTGTGGCATCTGATGCCCATCATTGGCCCAGCTATTGTTGATGTTAAAACAAAAGGTCTGGATCAATTATAAACACACCCACACAGGACTTACAGGGATGGCTGAACAATTGGATGCTGCCTCACAAACCAGTAGACACAATAGACTAACACTGGACATAAGTCTGGCCAACCAGGGAGGTGTATGTAAAAAGATTGTAGAACAGTGTTGCACGTTTGTTCCTAACAATACTAGTCCGGATGGGAGCATTTCAAAAGCTCTGAGTGGGTTGGCAAGGTTATCAGTGGAGATGAAGGGTCTTGCAGGTGTGGAGGAGAGTGGACTGTTCCCCTGGCTGGGTGGTTGTTCTGGTAAGTACACTGCAATGATGATTACTGGATTTCTGACACTAGTTGTTGTTTTTCATTTCTGTGTTGCCTGTATCATACCTTGTTTGAAGAAGTTTGTTACAGATGTGTAAGGGGCCTCTGGTATGATGCCGTTGCTTGATGCTCCAGTTGGAGAGGCTGATACGAAAACGAGCTTCCGCAGGAGAGTGGGCTGACAGAGGAGGACCCTTGGTTTGCTGTAGATGATGTTGTTGAATGAATAAAAAGTGATGTTTGTCCTCCCTGTTGTGAAGGTTTGAAGTTCCCGGGTGGCGACGAGCCCACCTGGTACAGGTTGTATAGAGGGATGGACCGGAGGGTTTAACATATTCTCGTTTTTTGGTTTACTAATGTGTGGTTGGCCACTCCAGGTGTAGTTATTGGAGTGGTCTCCTTTTTGGTCCTTGCTCAGTTACGACTCAACTTACACTGATGCTATTGGTGTCCCTAGGGGGTGCCAGATGAATATAAACTGGTGGACCAAGTGACAGCTGGGTTTGAATCATCATTTTGTTGGTGGTGTACAGTTAATAAAAATGTGGACAGAATTAACTGCATTCATTTTAATGTCCAGAAACTGGGCAATTGGACTCAACAAGGCTTCGAGGCGGTCCATGGACAATTGGCAGCTACGTCCCTGATGGCATTTCAAAATAGAATCGCGGTTGATATGTTATTGGCTGAACGGGGGGGGGTCTGTGCAATGTTTGGTGAACAGTGTTGTACTTTCATTCCCAATAACACAGCTACGGATGGGAGTCTGACTGTAGCATTGGAGGGACTTCGTACCCTTAATGGTAAGATGAAGCAGCATTCTGGAGTGGACACTACTATGTGGGACTCATGGATGGATGCTTTTGGTAAATATAAGACGCTGGTTTCCTCCATCCTAGTATCAATTTCTGTTTTTGCGGCCATTCTTGTACTTTGTGGATGCTGTTGCATTCCATGTGCGCGCACGCTTGCTAGTCGTGTTATAACTGCCGCTATAGACCCTAATCAGGAAAGGGCCCAAATGTTCCCATTGCTTGATGATGGGGAAGCTGGACCTGTCTATCTATTTGAGGACTAAGATACTTTTATGTCACGTCTCTTGTGAGACGTGAAGAGAGGGAATTAAAAATTTGTCTTCTGACAAATTTTATCCTTTAGTTTTGTCTTTTTATACTTTTATGTCACGTCTCTTGTGAGACGTGAAGAGAGGGAATTAAAAATTTGTCTTCTGACAAATTTTATCCTTTAGTTTTGTCTTTTTATACTTTTATGTCACGTCTCTTGTGAGACGTGAAGAGAGGGAATTAAAAATTTGTCTTCTGACAAATTTTATCCTTTAGTTTTGTCTTTTTATATACTTTTATGTCACGTCTCTTGTGAGACGTGAAGAGGGGGATTTGTAAGAAATTGTATTAGATATTGGTAACTTGTTTTAACAACTTCTCAACATTAGCTATAGTTGACACAACATACACACCCCCTCTTTCTCTTGGACATATGCTGGACACATTGGACATATACACGACACCCACAACTCCCCTCCCCCATGACAATCACACAGACACACCCAACCCATGGTTGGACCTCAGGACAAAGAACTCTCAGGAACCAATGGAACGTGGACACCAGGCCTGATCAGGACTACCCAAGACCCAGATCGACCAATCGGAAGGCCGGACTCGCAGATCTACCTACTTTGCTTGTCACTAGGAGTCAGACAGAAAGAGCCTTGCTGCAAGATTTTACTAAGATATCTTTACATGTGATTAAACGGCCTTATTATAAAATTATCCACCTCGTCCTATTGTCTCCTCTTGTTCTCCTGTCAACAGTAAACGTTTTACTAACAAGAGTCAAAATCTATCCTGGAGCCGGGTGAGTTGAGAGAAACCATAGGACCATAGCACTCACCCACTTCCACAGCGGCGACGATCAGTGGACGAGGCCATCCACCGCTTTCCACTCCGGTGCGTATCGCTGGCTCGGTGATGTTGGGCCCAGGATTGAGTTGCACATCCCCGGAGAGCAGGAGGGTAGTGAACAGGTAGTTTAACAGTTTCCGATAAATGTTGGACTTGTGTTTGTTGCGCCTAAGCGGTTCAGTAGAATAAGGAGCGAGGTAGACTTGGCCATTATTCAGAACATTATGGTATGCTGTGTACTGTCCGCTCCCGTGGAACGGTGAACCAATGTGTTTGGTGTTGATATTCTCCGGTAGTAGACTGATTGTGCCATCCCAGCAAGGACGCACTGAGATTATCAGTAGAGCAGCTACATAACTGACAATCATGGCAGAGTACTGGAGATAAAACACATAATTGCGCTTTAACTCTTTGCATGAGTTACTTAGCTGGGGTCGGCGTACACCTGATGGTTTAGATAAAATTACAGCATTCGAATGAGAAGCGGCACCTGCCGCACCACCCTGTCTTCCGTCCGCCATTTTGCCAGTTGCCATAGTGGTGCTCCTATAATGTACAGATATCATCAAAGTTCTTACAAGTCAACTTACACACAGCTCTGACACACACACTTATCCCACCAGACATGCCACTGGGGGTCTTTTCACAGTCCCCAAGTTTCCAGAACAAATTCAAGAAAGCGTACAGTATTATATAGGGCCCTTATTGCATGGAACTTCCTTCCATCTCATATTGCTCAAATAAACAGCAAACCTGGTTTCAAAAAACAGATCAAGCAACACCTCACGGCACAACGCCTCTCCCCTATTTGACCTAGATAGTTTGTGTGTATGCATTGATATGTAGGCTACGTGTGCCTTTTACAAAATGATTTTGGTTAGGCCGGGGTGTGACTCGAGTGGAAATTCCAGTTTCTTTATTTCTATGTTTTCTATTTCTTTGTTTTTGTCCGAGTGTGGTTCCCAATCGGAGGCAGCTGTCTATCGTTGTCTCTAATTGGGAATCATACTTAGGCAGCCTTTTTCCACCTGTGTTTTGTGGGTAGTTGTTTTCTGTATAGTTGATTTGCCTTACAGAACTGTTCGTTCTTCTCTTTGTTATTTTGTTCGAGTGTTTTTTGATTCAATAAAAATCATGAACACTGACCACGCTACGCTTTGGTCCATGCCTTCCGACGAGAGATGTGACAATTATGTGTCATGTTTTGTGTTGACCCCAGGAAGAGTAGCTGCTGCTTTTGCAACAGCTAATGGGGATCCTAATAAAATACCAAATACCGAACTCTGTTATTCTCTCTGAGCTCAGAAATAAAGAATCTTGGTTTGACTTGGACTCCAGCAGATCCTTATATTATAATATCCACTACAACTCACCCACAGATTGCTGTTTCATGATTGTCTCAATGAAGAGTTCCTCATTCCACTTTCCTGGGCGCATTTACAAGCCTCCCACTGGTTGAATAAACGTTGTTTCCACGTCAAATTAAAAAACATCTTTACATTGATGAACCTTCACTATGTTCATCCCTAAACTAGCAACATTAACTATTGTCTATTGTTATTCTCAATAACTTCCTGGCCTTAAGAAATCCAAGCTAAATACAATGTTCCCACCAGTTTTCATGTCTTTGGTTTTGCAAACATTTGTTTATTCGATTATTTTCTCATTAAGATGAATATTGTTTTAATTCTATATGGGTCACGCCTGGCTTTGGTCATATGTTCCCTTATGGGTCAATGATTTTAATTAGAATATAGCAATTATGCACATTCCTCAAACACTTAGTTTCTTTGGAAAGTATTCAGACCCCTTGACTTTTAGGTTTAGGTCATCATTAAAGGGGACATCTTAAATATTACAATGACCCTTTCAAAGACAGACATCCCCCGGACCTCCCCCCATAACTATTTTTAAAAGGGTAAAAATGATCTGTTTTCTATAGCATTAAGGTCAGGGCTTTGTGATGCCCACTCCAATACCTTGACTTTGTTGTCCTTAAGCCATTTTGCCACAACTTTGGAAGTATGCTTTGCGTCATTGTCCATTTGGAAGACCCATTTGCAACCAAGCTTTAACTTCCTGACTGATGTCTTGAGATGCTGTTTCAATATATCCACATAATTTTCCTCCCCCATGATGCCATCTATTTTGTGAAGTGCACCAGTCCTTCCTGCAGCAAAGCACCCCCATAACGTGATGCTGCCACCTGAGTGCTTCACGGTTGGGATGGTGTTTTTCGGCTTGCAAGCATCCCCCTTTTTCCTCCGAACATAACGATGGTCATTATGGCCAAACAGTTCTATTTTTGATTCATCAGACCAGAGGACGCCTTCAGGCGTTTGGAAATCGCTCCCAAGGATGAACCAGACTTGTGGAGGTCTACAATTTTTTTTCTGAGATCTTGGCAGATTTTATTTTATTTTCCCATGATGTCAAGTAAAGAGGCACTGAGTTTCAAGGTAGGCCTTGAAATACATCCACAGGTGCTCTTCCAATTGACTGAAATTATGTCAATTAGCCTATCAGAAGCTATGAAAGCTATGACATAATTTTCTGGAATTTTCCAAGGCTGCTTAAAGGCACAGTCAACTTAGTGTATGTAAACTTCTGACCCACTGGGATTGTGATACAGTGAATGGTAAGTGAAATAATCTGTCTGTAAACAATTGTTGGAAAAATGACTTGTGTCATGTACACAGTAGATGTCCTAACCGACTTGCCAAAACTATAGTTTGTTAACAAGACATTTGTGGAGTGGTTGAAAAAGGAGTTTTAATGACTCCAACCTAAGTGTATGTAAACTTCGACTTCAACTGTATATATTGTATACTGTATCCTTCACTATCAATCAATCAATCAAGTTTATTTTATATAGCCCTTCGTACATCAGCTAATATCTCGAAATGCTGTACAGAAACCCAGCCTAAAACCCCAAACAGCTAGTAATGCAGGTGTAGAAGCACGGTGGCTAGGAAAAATTCCCTAGAAAGGCCAAAACCTAGGAAGAAACCTAGAGAGGAACCAGGCTATGAGGGGTGGCCAGTCCTCTTCTGGCTGTGCCGGGTGGAGATTATTCACTATCTATTCTTTACCATCTATTGCATCTTAGCTGCTCTGTTACTGCTCATCCATATGTTTTATAATTATATATTCTCATTCCTTTACTAGATTATGTGTATTAGGTTTTGTTGTGGAATTGTTAGATATTATCTGTTAGATGATGCTGCACTGTCGGATCTAGAAGAATAAGCATTTTGGTACACTCGCAATAACATCTGCTAACCATGTGTATGTGACCAATAACATCTGCTAACCATGTGTATGTGACCTATAACATCTGCTAACCATGTGTATGTGACCAATAACATCTGCTAACCATGTGTATGTGACCAATAACATCTGCTAACCATGTGTATGTGACCAATAACATCTGCTAACCATGTGTATGTGACCAATAACATCTGCTAACCATGTGTATGTGACCTATAACATCTGCTAACCATGTGTATGTGACCTATAACATCTGATAACCATGTGTATGTGACCTATAACATCTGCTAACCATGTGTATGTGACCTATAACATCTGCTAACCATGTGTATGTGACCAATAACATCTGTTAACCATGTGTATGTGACCAATAACATCTGCTAACCATGTGTATGTGACCTATAACATCTGCTAACCATGTGTATGTGACCAATAACATCTGCTAACCATGTGTATGTGACCAATAACATCTGCTAACCATGTGTATGTGACCAATAACATTTGATTTGATTTGATTTTAACAAAACAAATCCATGTGATGATGTTTGATCAATGTGGAAAATGGATTGGATTTGTAAAAACCATCTACATAAGGTATTTTTTATTAATTTTCACACAACTGGTAACCAGTGACTGGTGACATTTTGTGTTTCACCCAACTGGCAACCTAAATCCAGTGACAGGTGACATTTTGTGTTGATTTCATGTTGAATTCACTTTAGTTGACGAATCAAAGAAATGTAAATAGAAACTAGATGTTGAACTGACGTCTGTGCCCAGTGGGCTGGTTTGAATAAGTAGCAGGTGTTGGATCAATATCCACCTTAGTAGCTAAGTTTCCATGTAATTTGCCACAGATTTTCATGTAAATATTCTCAAATCTGCATAAAACAATATACACATTTTCCCACTGGAAATGTTTCTATCAAACAGATTTATTGAGGATAAAAGTCTGCTGATGAAGTAGTGCACGGAACAAAATTTTTTGCTGTTAAATTCTCCTGTACCGAATGAAAAATGCAAGTTAAATGGGTTTCCATCGCATTTTCAACTCTACTGATGCTTTTAAAACTGTTGTGTGAAATAGAAAACGTGCTCTTGTCCCGTGCACTGTAGCCAGCAGCTCACATATACAGCGCTGGTAGGCTACCTACATGATGAGATTATTATGGATGAGAGACATATTATTTTATTTGTCAAATGGTAACCAAGCATCAATCATCATGTCATCAGAATAAGACCTTCAAAATGTATTGGAAAGGAGCATCAAGCTCATCACATGCAGTTTCACCACCCTGTGAAGTTCATAACGTATTTCATCTGTAGCCTAATAAACTACATGGGTTCCCAAGTCGTAGAGTGAGGACCACACAACATATCATCACGTGACTCCAAGTTAACTAAGATGTGATGGTTATTATATAAATATTTGTGCATAAAGGATTAATGCCGCCATTTCTCGTTTATACATTTTTACTGACACAAAAAGACCCAACCCTGTCAAACGAAATAACAAATCGTCTGTCGGCATTTATAAAAGTGTACAGGCATATCCTGTGTCCATCAGCCCCGTCATTACTTTGGAAATGGTTGGATCAATATCCACCTTCATGATATGGATGAAGCCTGATTTGGAATGTCTGAGTAGTTCTATCTGATGTCATAATACATCCCTCTGATAATCAAGTGATATTCACATGTGATGCATTTGCTCCATTGTTTACATTTAAGTTGGAGGCCCACTCTGATGATTTATGTCTTCCATAGTGGGGCTTTAAGATAATAGTATGGTGACATCTTAGTGTGGCTTGAAATGAATAGGATTATTAATCAAAAACTCCTACAGCAACAATACACTCCAGTTTTGACATCAATAAGAGAATGGGCTGATGGTTGGTGGTGCTACTATATAGGTAAAGCTGTCCAATATGAATGTTCAATACACACAATAGGTTGAACAGTAGCCAGTTAGCTAGCTGTTACGTCTTTAGCCACACAGCTAGCTAACACAGCTAGCTTACACAGCTCGCTATCAACAAAGTCAAAATGGACTCCAGGCCTGGTGGTGGCAGCAGTGCACTACAACCACTGTTTACCGGAGCTTCCTGAGTGAAAAATAATTAGGCTATATAAAGAGGGCACGACAAAACCTATTCCCCCTCAGGAGACTGAAAAGGTTTGGCATGGGTCCTCAGATCACAACGCAGGGCCAGACGGATTCCAGGACGTGTACTCCGAGCATGTGCTGACCTACTGGCAAGTGTCTTCACTGACATGTTCAACCTCTCCCTATCTGAGTCTGTAATACCAACATGTTTCAAGCAGACCACCATAGTCCCTGTGCCCAAGAACACCAAGGTAACCTACCTAAATGACTACTGACCCATAGCACTCACGTCTCTAGCCATGAAGTGCTTTGAAAGGCTGGTCATCTCTGTAGAGATGGGAGAACCTTCCAGAAGGACAACCACCTCTGCAGCACTCCGCCAATTAGGCCTTTATGGTAGAGTGGCCAGACAGAAGCCACTCCTTAATTAAAGGCACATGACAGCCCACTTAGAGTTTGCCAAAAGGCACCCAAAATATTCTCAGACCATGAGAAACAAGATTCTCTGGTCTGATGAAATCAAGATTGTACAATGGCCTGAATGCCAAGCGTGACGTCTGGAGGAAACCTGGCACCCTCCCTACGGTGAAGCATTGTGGTTGCAGAATCATGCTGTGAGGATGTTTTTCAGTGGCAGGGACTGGGAGGCTAGTCACAATTGAGGCAAATATGAACAGAGCAAAGTACAGAGAGATCCTTGATGAAAACCTGCTCCAGAGATCTCAGGACCTCAGACTGGGGCGAAGGTTCACCTTCCAACAGGACAATGACCCTAAGCACACAGCCAAGACAACGCCAGAGTGGCTTCAGGACAAGTCTCTGAATGTCCTTGAGTGGCCCAGACTTAAACCTGATAGAACATCTCTGGAGAGACCTGAAAATAGCTGTGCAGCAACGTTCCCAATCCAACCTGACAGAGTTTGAGAGGATCTGCGGAGAAGAATGGGAGAAGCTACCCAAATACAGGTGTGCCAAGCTTGTGTCGTCATATCCAAGAAGGCTCGAGGCTGTAATCACTGACAAAGGTGCTTCAACATAGTACTGAGTAAAGGGTCTGAATACTTATGTAAATGTAGTATTTCAGTTCAAATTTCTAAAAACCTGTTTTTGCTTTGTCATTATGGGGTATTGTGATGTCATTATGGGGTATTGTGATGACGGAAAAACATAAGTTAATCAATTTTAGAATAAGGCTGTAACGTAACAAAATGTGGAAAAAATCAAGGCGTCTGAATACTTTCCGAATGCTGTCCTCTCCAAATTTAGCTGGAAAAGTATTTTATTGGTTGGAATTGTTTTAATATGGCCATACCATGGATTATTTAGCTGTTTGATTTTTAATTCTAGGACCCCTTTAGGTATAAAAAATATGTGTGTTTATATACACTGCTCAAAAAAATAAAGGGAACACTTAAACAACACAATGTAACTCCAAGTCAATCACACTTCTGTGAAATCAAACTGTCCACTTAGGAAGAAACACTGATTGACAATAAATTTCACATGCTGTTGTGCAAATGGAATAGACAAAAGGTGGAAATTATAGGCAATTAATTTCACTCTAGTGGTAGCATGAGACGGAGTCTACAACCCACACAAGTGGGTTGTAAACTGATGGATTTGGATGGGGATTTTTTTTTTACTCTGTTACTTAGATTGACGCAAAGTGCTTCAATAGACTCTTAAGGATTAACATCACCAGTTGCCTAAGGCACATCCTTATGATATACAGTATCTATTTTCATAATAGTAACGTGACTACATTAACATCACCAGTAGGCTAAGGCTATCACATCCTTATGATATACAGTATCTATTTTCATAAGAGTAACATGACTGCAAGAGATGGGTCGGAAATGTCAGACTGTTTTACGGGACAAATCAACCTTTTTTTCTAAATTAGTGGCGTTTGAATTTGTTGATAAAATGCAGGACATGATTGTTTGGTTGTGCGGGACTGTCCGGGACATGTGTTCACCCTAATTACCCGCCTCACTGACTCTCCCTTGGCCAGGTCAAACGACATCTCTCTCAGAAGCACTTCTCTCCCTGCCTCTCGCTTCAGTAACTCAGCCACTCTTTTACCATCAGATGGTCTGTTTAACTGTAAGTCTCTGCTTTCTTTGCTTTTGATGTGCTGGTTTAGTTTAAGTTGTGTTCTGTGAGCTCCGGCCTGTGCTACTTGGTCTCGAGTTGTTAACAATGTTGGGCTCTGGCTTGCTACTTACTACGTACTGTGGTGGTTGGCTAGCTAGGCTAGTTAGCTGGCTAAGCTAGCAGGTTAAAATAGCTAATGTTAGCTGGCTGGCTAACATAACTGCATGTAACATGATTTGATAACTGGTTAGATGGCATTGTGTATTTACAATCAATCAAGTCAATCAAGTTTATTTTATATAGCCCTTCGTACATCAGCTAATATCTCGAAGTGCTGTACAGAAACCCAGCCTAAAACCCCAAACAGCAAGCAATGCAGGTGTAGAAGCACGGTGGCTAGGAAAAACTCCCTAGAAAGGCCAAAACCTAGGAAGAAACCTTGAGAGGAACCAGGCTATGAGGGGTGGCCAGTCCTCTTCTGGCTGTGCCGGGTGGAGATTATAACAGAACATGGCCAAGATGTTCAAAATGTTCATAAATGACAAGCATGGTCAAATAATAATCAGGAATAAATGTCAGTTGGCTTTTCATAGCCAATCATTAAGAGTTGAAAACAGCAGGTCTGGGACAGGTAGGGGTTCCATAACCGCAGGCAGAACAGTTGAAACTGGAACAGCAGCAAGGCCAGGTGGACTGGGGACAGCAAGGAGTCATCATGCCCGATAGTCCTGACGTATGGTCCTAGGGCTCAGGTCCTCCGAGAGAGAGAAAGAAAGAGAGAAGGAGAGAATTAGAGAGAGCATACTTAAATTCACACAGGACACTGGATAAGACAGGAGAAGTACTCCAGATACAACCAACTGACCCTAGCCCCCCGACACGTAAACTACAGCAGCATAAATATTGGAGGCTGAGACAGGAGGGGTCAGGAGACACTGTGGCCCCATCTGATGATACCCCCGGACAGGGCCAAACAGGAAGGATATAACCCCACCCATTTTGCCAAAGCACAGCCCCCGCACCACTAGAGGGATATCTTCAACCACCAACTTACAATCCTGAGACAAGGCCGAGTATAGCCCACAAAGATCTCCACCACAGCACAAACCAAGGGGGGGCGCCAACCCAGACAGGAAGATCACGTCAGTAACTCAACCCACTCAAGTGACGCACCCCTCCTAGGGACGGCATGAAAGAGCACCAGTAAGCCAGTGACTCAGCCCCTGTAATAGGGTTAGAGGTAGAGAATCCCAGTGGAGGGGAACCGGCCAGGCAGAGACAGCAAGGGCGGTTCGTTGCTCCAGAGCCTTTCCGTTCACCTTCACACTCCTGGGCCAGACTACACTCAATCATATGACCTACTGAAGAGATAAGTCTTCAGTAAAGACTTAAAGGTTGAGACCGAGTCTGCGTCTCTCACATGGGTAGGCAGACCATTCCATAAAAATGGAGATCTATAGGAGAAAGCCCTGCCTCCAGCTGTTTGCTTAGAAATTCTAGGGACAATTAGGAGGCCTGCGTCTTGTGACCGTAGCGTACGTGTAGGTATGTACGGCAGGACCAACTCGGAAAGATAGGTAGGAGCAAGCCCATGTAACGCTTTATAGGTTAACAGTAAAACCTTGAAATCAGCACTTGCCTTAACAGGAAGCCAGTGTAGGTTGAGCTAGCACTGGAGTAATATGATCAAATTTCTTGGTTCTAGTCAGGATTCTAGCAGCCGTATTTAGCACTAACTGAAGTTTATTTAGTGCTTTATCCGGGTAGCCGGAAAGTAGAGCATTGCAGTAGTCTAACCTAGAAGTAGCAAATGCATGGATTAATTTTTCTGCATCATTTTTGGACAGAAAATTTCAGATTTTTGCAATGTTACGTAGATGGAAAAAAGCTGTCCTTGAAACAGTCTTGATATGTTCGTCAAAAGAGAGATCAGGGTCAAGCCATCCACTTCCTTATGTCTGAAACACAGGCTTCTAGCGAGGGTAATTTTGGGGCTTCACCATGTTTCATTGAAATGTACAGCTGTGTGTCATCCGCATAGCAGTGAAAGTTAACATTATGTTTTCAAATAACATCCCCAAGAGGTAAAATATATAGTGAAAACAATAGTGGTCCTAAAACGGAACCTTGAGGAACACCGAAATGTACAGTTGATTTGTCAGAGGACAAACCATTCACAGAGACAAACTGATATCTTTCCGACAGATAAGATCTAAACCAGGCCAGAACTTGTCCGTGTAGACCAATTTGGGTTTCCAGTCTCTCCAAAAGAATGTGGTGATCGATGGTGTCAAAGGCAGCACTAAGGTCTAGTAGCACGAGGACAGATGCAGAGCCTCGGTCTGACGCCATTAAAAGGTAATTTACCACCTTCGCAAGTGCAGTCTCAGTGCTATGATGGGGTCTAAAACCAGACTGAAGCATTTCGTATACATTGTTTGTCTTCAGGAAGGCAGTGAGTTGCTGCGCAACAGCTTTTTCTAAAAGTTTTGAGAGGAATGGAAGATTCGATATAGGCCGATAGTTTTTTATATTTTCCGGGTCAAGGTTTGGCTTTTTCAAGAGAGGCTTTATTACTGCCACTTTTAGTGAGTTTGGTACACATCCGGTGGATAGAGAGCCGTTTATTATGTTCAACATAGGAGGGCCAAGCACATGAAGCAGCTCTTTCAGTAGTTTAGTTAGAATATGATCCAGTATGCACCTTAAAGGTTTAGAGGCCATGATTATTTTCATCATTGTGTCAAGAGATATAGTACTAAAACACTTAAGTGTCTCTCCCGATCCCAGGCCCTGGCAGAGCTGTGCAGATCCAGGACAGCTAAGCCCTGGAGGAATACGCAGATTTAAAGAGGAGTCCGTAATTTGCTTTCTAATGATCATGATCTTTTCCTCAAAGAAGTTCATGAATTTATTACTGCTGAAGTGAAAGCCATCCTCTCTTGGGGAATGCTGCTTTTTAGTTAGCTTTGCAACAGTATCAAAAATAAATTTTGGATTGTTCTTATTTTTCTCAATTAAGTTGGAAAAGTAGGATGATCGAGCAGCAGTGAGGGCTCTTCGATACTGCACGGTAGTGTCTTTCCAAGCTAGTCGGAAGACTTCCAGTTTGGTGTGGCGCCATTTCCGTTCCAATTTTCTGGAAGCTTGCTTCAGAGCTCGGGTATTTTCTGTATACCAGGGAGCTAGTTTCTTATTAAAAATGTTTTTTGTTTTTAGGGGTGCAACTGCATCTAGGGTATTGCGCAAGGTTAAATTGAGTTCCTCAGTTAGGTGGTTAACTGATTTTTGTCCTCTGACGTCCTTGGGTAGGCAGAAGGAGTCTGGAAGGGCATCAAGGAATTTTTGTGTTGTCTGAGAATTTATAGCACGACTTTTGATGCTCCTTGGCTGGGGTCTGAGCAGATTATTTGTTGCGATTGCAAACGTAATAAAATGGTGGTCCGATAGTCCAGGATTATGAGGAAAAACATTAAGATCTACAACATTTATTCCATGGGACCAAACTAGGTCCAGAGTATGACTGTGGCAGTGAGTAGGTCCAGAGACATGTTGGACAAAACCCACTGAGTCGATGATGGCTCCGAAAGCCTTTTGGAGTGGGTCTGTGGACTTTTCCATATGAACATTAAAATCACCAAAAATGTGAATATTATCTGCTATGACTACAAGGTCCGATAGGAATTCAGGGAACTCAGAGAGGAACGCTGTATATGGCCCGGGAGGCCTGTAAACAGTAGCTATTAAAAGTGATTGAGGAGGCTGCATAGATTTCATGATTAGAAGCTCAAAAGACGGAAACGTCATTTTTTTTTTTGTAAATTGAAATTTGCTATCGTAAATGTTATCAACACCTCCGCCTTTGCGGGATGCACGGGGGATATGGTCACTAGTGTAACCAGGAGGTGAGGCCTCATTTAACACAGTAAATTCATCAGGCTTAACTTCTTCTGGCTACAAGCCCGAAGCCGGGCACAATATGACAACAGCCAATTCAAATGCAGGGCGCGAAATTCAAAATATATTTTTTAGAAATATATTACTTTCACACATTAACAAGTCCAATACAGCATATGAAAGATAAACATCTTGTGAATCCAGCCAACATGTCTGATTTTTAAAATGTTTTACAGCGAAAACACCACATATATTTATGTTAGCTCACCACCAAATACAAAAAAGGACAGACATTTTTCACAGCACAGGTAGCATGCACAAAGCCAACCTAACTAACCTAGAACCAACCAAACTAACCAAGAAACAACTTCATCAGATGACAGTCTTATAACATGTTATACAATAAATCTATGTTTTGTTCGAAAAATTTGCATATTTGAGGTATAAATCAGTTTTACATTGCAGCTACCATCACAGCTACCGTCACAAATAGGACCGAAGCAGCCAGAGTAATTACAGACACCAACGTCAAATACCTAAATACTCATCATAAAACATTTCTGAAAAATTGATGGTGTATAGCAAATTAAAGACAAACATCTTGTGAATCCAGCCAATATTTCCGATTTTTTAAGTGTTTTACAGCGAAAACACAATATAGCATTATATTAACTTACTACAATAGCCTACCACACTACCGCATTCATTCATCAAGGCACGTTAGCGATAGCAATAGGCACGTTAGCGATAGCAAATAAACCAGCAAAAGATATATAATTTATGACTAACCTTGATAAGCTTCATCAGATGACAGTCCTATAACATCAGGTTATACATACACTTATGTTTTGTTCGAAAATGTGCATATTTAGAGCTGAAATCAGTGGTTATACAGTGTGCTAACGTAGCATCTTTTTCCCAGAATGTGCAGATATTTTTATGGCACTCAACTATTCTGACCAAATAACTATACATAAACGTTACTAAAAAATACATGTTGTATAGGAAATTATGGATACACTAGTTCTTAATGCAATCGCCGTGTTAGAATTCTAAAAATACTTGAAGAAGTTAAGCCTGATGAATTTACTGTGTTAAATGAGGCCTCACCTCCTGGTTACACTAGTGACCATATCCCCCGTGCATCCCGCAAAGGCGGAGGTGTTGATAACATTTACGATAGCAAATTTCAATTTACAAAAAAAAAAATGACGTTTCCGTCTTTTGAGCTTCTAGTCATGAAATCTATGCAGCCTCCTCAATCACTTTTAATAGCTACTGTTTACAGGCCTCCCGGGCCATATACAGCGTTCCTCTCTGAGTTCCCTGAATTCCTATCGGACCTTGTAGTCATAGCAGATAATATTCACATTTTTGGTGATTTTAATGTTCATATGGAAAAGTCCACAGACCCACTCCAAAAGGCTTTCGGAGCCATCATCGACTCAGTGGGTTTTGTCCAACATGTCTCTGGACCTACTCACTGCCACAGTCATACTCTGGACCTAGTTTGGTCCCATGGAATAAATGTTGTAGATCTTAATGTTTTTCCTCATAATCCTGGACTATCGGACCACCATTTTATTACGTTTGCAATCGCAACAAATAATCTGCTCAGACCCCAGCCAAGGAGCATCAAAAGTCTTCATTACGACATCCAGCTTAGGTATAGCGAGAGAGTACCCAAAATCTGGGCGCAAACGACTATTTCACATGTTCGACAGATATATGAAAAAGCATCATAAAATGGGTCCTACTTTTGATGATCTTTCATCAGAATGTTGTACAAGGGGTCCTTTGTCGGGAACAATCGTTGTTTGTATTTAGAATGTCCTCTTCTCCAGTCAATTAGCACGGGAAGCTAGCAAAGTAGCCCGAAGCTCTCCTTCCTGAACAAAGGCACACAACGCAACACGCCTAACGTCCTGAATAAATTTCAATAATCTAATAAAACTATATTGAAAAAACATACTTTACGATGATATTGTCACATGTATCAAATAAAATCAAAGCCGGAGATATTAGTCGTCTATAACGACAGCTTATCAGAAGGCAAAACCAGGTCCCTTCACGCGCTCTCCAGAAAACAGGAAACTGGTGACACGTCATGCCGAGAGCTTTTATTCGACCCCAGATCAAGTTACACACTCCATTTCTTCTCTCACTGCCTGTCGACATCTAGTGGAAGACGTATGAAGTGCATGTATTCTAATAAATATCAAGAACCTTTATAGGCAGGCCCTAGAACAGAGCATCGATTTCAGATTTTCCACTTCCTGTCAGGAAGTTTGCTGCAAAAGGAGTTCTGTTTTACTCACAGATATAATTCAAACGGTTTTAGAAACTAGAGAGTGTTTTCTATCCAATAGTAATAATTATATGCATATTGTACGAGCAAGAATTGAGTACGAGGCCGTTTGAAATGGGCACCTTTTATCCGGCTACTCAATACTGCCCCTGCAGCCCAAACAGGTTAAGCCATGTTTCAGTCAGGCCAATCATATCAAGATTATGATCAGTGATTAGTTCATTGACTATAACTGCCTTTGAAGTGAGGGATCTAACATTAAGTAACCCTATTTTGAGATGTGAGGTATCACGATCTCTTTCAATAATGGCAGGAATGGAGGAGGTCTTTATCCTAATGAGATTGCTAAGGCGAACACCGCCATGTTTAGTTTTGCCCAACCTAGGTCGAGGCACAGACACAGTCTCAATGGGGATGGCTGAGCTGACTACACTGACTATGCTAGTGGCAGACTCCACTAAGCTGGCAGGTTGGCTAACAGCCTGCTGCCTGGCCTGCACCCTATTTCATTGTGGAGCTAGAGGAGTTAGAGCCCTGTCTATGTTGGTAGATAAGATGAGAGCACCCCTCCAGCTAGGATGGAGTCCGTCACTCCTCAGCAGGTCAGGCTTGGTCCTGTTTGTGGGTGAGTCCCAGAAAGAGGGCCAATTATCTACAAATTCTATCTTTTGGGAGGGGCAGAAAACAGTTTTCAACCAGCGATTGAGTTGTGAGACTCTGCTGTAGAGCTCGTCACTCCCCCTAACTGGGAGGGGGCCAGAGACAATTACTCGATGCCGACACATCTTTCTAGCTGATTTACACGCTGAAGCTATGTTGCGCTTGGTGACCTCTGACTGTTTCATCCTAACATCGTTGATGCCGACCTGGATAACAATATCTCTATACTCTCTACACTCGCCAGATTTACCTTTAGCCAGCACCATCTTCAGATTAGCTTTAACGTAGGTAGCCCTGCCCCCTGGTAAACAGTGTATGATCGCTGGATGATTTGTTTTAAGTCTAATACTGCGGGTAATGGAGTCGCCAATGACTAGGGTTTTCAATTTGTCAGAGCTAATGGTGGGAGCCTTCGGCGTCTCAGACCCCGTAACGCGAGGAGTAGAGACAAGAGAAGACTCGGCCTCAGACTCCGACTCGCTACTTAATGGGGAAAACCGGTAGAAAGTTTCTGTCGGCTGAATGAGCGACACCAGTTGAGCATTCCTACAGCATTTCCCTCCAGAAGCCATGAGAAGTTGTCCGGCTGTGGGGACTGTGCGGGGGGGTTTATACTACTATCTGTACATACTGGTAGCACAGACGCTGTTTCATTCTCTCCTACACTTAAAGTACCCTAGCCTAATGATTGCGTCTGAAGCTGTGTCACGATCGTCTTGAGGTGAATGAGTGGACCAAGGCGCAGCGTGAGAGAAATACATCTTCTTTTATTTAAAATGAAGACGCAACACGAAACGAACACTTTTACAAAACTAAACAAAAACAACAAACGACCGTGAAACTACAAACGAAAGTGCACACACAAGCTACTAACGTTCAACATAGACAATTACCCACGAAAACTCAATGAAATATGGCTGCCTAAATATAGCTCTCAATCAGAGACAAATGAACAACAGCTGTCTCTAATTGAGAACCAATCCAGGCAGCCATAGACATACAAACCCCTATACAATACACTACCCCATTAAACATACAAAACCCCTAGACAATAGAAAAACACATACATTCCCCATGTCACACCCTGACCTAACTAAAATAATAAAGAAAACAAAGATAACTAAGGCCAGGGCGTGACAAGCTGGGCTTGCAGCACAGCTATCCTCGCCATAAGGCGATCGTATATATTCTCCTGTATATTATGAGTACAGCGACTGCAATTAGAAGACATCATTTTAATGTTACTACTTAGCTTCGGCTGTTGAAAGTGCTGACGAACCATGTCCAGATAAAGCGTCCGGAGTGAAAAAGTTGAATGAGGGAAAAAAGTTTTGATGGAAAAACAAAAAATATAAACGGTAATTAAAAAGTAAAAAGAAAAAAAAACGTAAAGTTGTCAGCTAGCAAAGTAAAGTTGGCAACAAAACGCACAGCAACACGTCTGCAAATTCAACTTAAACTTTGGTTTACTTTAATGTGGCTAAATTTGCTATTAAAGCTGCTAGCTAGGTGTTGATAGCCACTGGCTGACTCATGCAGTGCTGAAGTAGGTAGGTCTGGTAGGGCTAACATTAGCAGGCTAGTTGCCTAGCAACCTTGCAAGCTTATCTGTAACCGTCAATTCATAAAGTATTTGCTTGTAAGTTGGCTGAAAATGTTATTGAAACCACTAGTCATGAGTGCACACGATTTGAAGTGATCTATTTGAAGATATTTCTGTCAGAGTTTACATTGTAGGGAATAGGCTGGTTAGCCGGGTCCTCCATATTACTTCACAGCCTGTAAAAAAACATTCTGACATGACTTCGGCATTCTTTGGAATTCTGATCGGTTTTATGTACTCTAAAAACAGAAAAGAGAGGTGTAACTTTGCATTGGGACTTGTGATGCTATACTAATGCAGATCCATATGTTACATGTGGTTACATTTAGCTACCGTCACTTTAAGGGAGTTGTATGGCCACATTTAGATGTGAAAAAATAACAGACAGAGAAAACAATTTCTATTCTAACAGTATTTGGGTCATTCTTGAGCTCTGGTAATATTTCAGTCCCACTGACTGATTTTGTATATAAATTGAAATGTCCAGTATAATGAATTGAAATAAATATAGAATTAATTTAAACTTTATTATTACAAAATCATATTTTTTTTAACTGACACCAAGAATTGTTTCATGTCCCCCAGGTGTTTCAATTAATTTTTACTTGGGAAATTAATATTAAAATGTGCACATAATTGAATGCAAACATACATTTGTGTTATTTTGTTGAGAAAGTATTTTTATCAAATAAATGCCTGATTATTCATTACATTTACACATTTTAGCTCTGTCCCTCAGTCTACATGTAACGGGTTGTAAATGTGTGACAGTGTTGAGTTATTTACTTTATTTATGAATATTATCTAAACATAAGCATCTTATAATAAGCATCTAAACAAATTAATATATTATACATTATATATTGTTTATATTCACTTATAAAACATGCTGTAATGTGTTCCATGTGAACAGAAAATATATTTTATGGCAGGTAGCCTGGTGGTAGGAGAGTTGGGCAAGACTCTTCAGTTGTTCCTTTAAGTTGCTCTGGATCCTAAATTACTCAGTGATTATAGTGTATACATGTATATATTCTAAGACTCTTTGATTTAACGTTATTCCATTGAAACATCTAGGGAATGATGGCACCCACATCAGCAGCAGAACGACAAAGGCAGTGTCTAGCACGTCACAATGCTGACCCAGTAAAAAGGGAACAGTACTTTGAGAGAGAGAGATGGAAAAGGAATGTTGATTCAGGGGGAAAAAGAAAAGATCGGTGATTTATTAAGTGAGACAGACCAGCATCAGAAGCGTAAACAGTGGAGAACAGCTTACAAAAGAAGCAAGGAGAGGAAAGGAGCACTGAGGAACTTGACCACTAAGTCCACATCATGAACGTTGAAGAGAACGGCAGACAGGTTGGTGGCTAAGGGCCGTGATATCAGTGATGCACGGGACCTTTACAAGGCCTCCATGAGACAAACACGTCAGTGAAGCTGTTCTGTGTGAAGAGTGCCGATGATGAACGTGCGATGGAGATGATGCCAAGACCCATAAAAGCGTTGCCCTCCACCATGAGAATACACCAGGTCATCACCATGGCTCCTGGTGAGCTGATGTCTGGGGATGTCAGTTGTCTTTGTTCAACGAAGAAGGACCTAAACTGTACATGCTTTAATAACACACAGCACTTCAGTTTCAGCCAGAAGGTCCTGGCTGCTCCAGAACAGTCAGCCAATGAGGAAAATCCTTTTTTATCCAGGCATCATCCTCGGCACGGATGAAGTTAGTGTATAAGTGAAATATGTACATCGCGTAGGACCAAACAGATTTTTCTGGAATTCTCCAGACGACTTCCACTAGTGTCAGTTTGATGAAGTCCTTGAGATGATTCCAGTCCTTGAGTCCTTGAGATGACCTCCCTACTCTTCTACATTTGCACACACTGTACATAGATTTTTCTATTGTGTTATTGACTGCACATTTGTTTATGTGTAACTCTGTGTTGTTGTTTTTGTTGCACTGCTTTGCTTTATCTTGGCCAGGTTGCAGTTGTAAATGAGAACTTGTTCTCAACTGGCTTACCTGGTTAAATAAAGGTCAAATAAAAAAATACCTTCATGAGGTTCTATAGTAGCAAGGATCTGACACCTCCGGAGGGCTTGATGGCTCAATCCACCAGAGGTATGGCTACAACATAGGCATTGTTCAAAGGCATCTCTGTTCAAGAGATCTGTAATGCAGCATGTTGTGGTGATGTACCTTCATGAGGTTCTACTGACTGGACATCACTACACATACGGTGAGTAGAGTGGGGACCTCTGAGGGATGATCCTGTCTAGACTTGGCATCAGAGAGTATATGAGCTCTATGGTAGTTGACTAGGTTACCTTTCACACATGGAAGACAAACGTACTTAGAAGCAAAGACGGGAGTGACTATGGCCCTTATATAGGAAGTGGAGTCGTCTGCTATTAGCTGTTACTTGACAGACGTTGTTTGATTGGATCTCCCTAGACTCTGCCCCTAATGAGGCTTATCATATCATAGAACCGGGGTTATCTTAGGTAACCAAACTTCTTGCGAATATAGGGGGTGCTGTTTCGACTTAGCATAAATTGGTCTCCAGATTAAACTGCCTAGTACTCAATTCTTGCTCGTACAATATGCATATTATTATTATTATTGGATAGAAAACACTCTCTAGTTTCTATAGCCGTTGGAATTATGTCTCTGAGTGAAACAGAACTCCTTCTACAGCACTTTTCATGACAGGGAGTGAGATTTTGGAAATCTTGGTCCTGCTCCCAGGTCAGTTGTAATGTCCCTGTAAATGCTATGAGGAAACAAACACTGCCTACATCTTCCTCTGGATGTCATTACGTGGTGACGCTTTGAATGGAGTCGATTGCGCAATCAGCGCCTGTATAAAACACAAAAGACCGAAAGTAGCTTTCTTTTTGCCTCTGCGCCTGACGCACGATGGTCGTCGGACTCTCCTCCTTCCAAGCTGTTGTTTAGCCAGTAATATTTCTCCGGTCATGTTTTTACTCGTTATAGGTGTTAAAAACATCATAAGGTAGTTAATTTAAACCGTTTTATAGCAATTTATATCCGTTTAGTGCGATTTTGAGGCATTTCTTTCTGATGCACTTTGAACCGCTGGGCACGTTTCCAGTACATGCCGAACGTTAGTGGCCATTTCCACAGGGCAAGAGGACATCTTTCGACCAAAAGACGATTAGACCGGAGAAAGGATTCATTGCCCAAGATTCTGATGGAAGAACAGCTCATAGTAAGAACTATTTATGATGATAAATCGTTGTTCTGTAGAAAAATGTTAAACGCATATTCCGCCATTTTTTGTTGTTGTAGCTTCACTTGGCGAACCCTGTATTGAAAAGTAAGGATAATTTAAAAAATGTAATTCAGCGATTGTATTAAGAACTAAATTGTCTATCAAACGCTGTCCACCCTGTATTTTTTTGTCAAGTTTATGAGTATTTATGTATAAGACTAGATCACTGTCCAAAATGGCGACCGACATTTTCTGACCAGCTTGGCTACTTTTCTCATTGTATAACCACGATTTTGGTGGCTAAATATCCACATTTTCGAACAAACGCTATATGTATGTTGTAATATGATGTTACAGGAGTGTCATCTGAAGAATTCTGAGAAGGTTAGTGAAAAAATTAATACATTTTGGTGGTGATAATGCTATCGCTCCTTTTGCCGTGAATCAATGCTGGGGTAATGTTTGCACATGTGCTATGCTAATATAACGATTTATTGTGTTTTCCCTGTAAGACACTTAGAAGATCTGAAATATTGTCTGGATTCACAGGATCTGTGTCTTTCAATTAGTGTACGCTGTGTATTTTTAAGAAATGTTTTATGAATAGTAATTAGGTAATACACGTTGCTCTGTGTATTTATTCTAGTCGAGTTGTGATGGTGGGTGCAATTGTAAACTATGATTTCTACCTGAAATATGCACATTTTTCTAACAAAACCTATCCTATACAATAAATATGTTATCAGACTGTCATCTGATGAGGTTTTTTCTTGGTTAGTGGCTATCAATATCTTTATTTGGCCGAATTGGTGATAGCTACTGGTGGAGAGAAAAAATGGTGGACAAAGAAAAATGGGTGTCTTTTGCTAACGTGGTTAGCTAATAGATTTACATATTGTGTCTTCCCTGTAAAACATTTTAAAAATCAGAAATGATGGCTTGAATCACAAGATCTGTATCTTTCATTTGATGTCTTGGACTTGTGATTTCATGCACATTTTATTTTATGATATCCCAGTAACTTTAGGCTAGGCTATGCTAGTCAGCATTTGTGTTGGGGGGGATCCCGGATCCGGGTTAGGGAGGCATTAGAGGTTATTAATTAAGTTACATGTTCTACACATTGACTCTGTACTCTGTACCCAAATACTGTTAGAATAGAAATTGTTTTCTCTGTCTGTTATTTTTTCACATCTAAATGTGGCCATACAACTCCCTTAAAGTGACGGTAGCTAAATGTAACCACATGTAACATATGGATCTGCATTAGTATAGCATCACAAGTCCCAATGCAAAGTTACACCTCTCTTTTCTGTTTTTAGAGTACATAAAACCGATCAGAATTCCAAAGAATGCCGAAGTCATGTCAGAATGTTTTTTTACAGGCTGTGAAGTAATATGGAGGACCCGGCTAACCAGCCTATTCCCTACAATGTAAACTCTGACAGAAATATCTTCAAATAGATCACTTCAAATCGTGTGCACTCATGACTAGTGGTTTCAATAACATTTTCAGCCAACTTACAAGCAAATACTTTATGAATTGACGGTTACAGATAAGCTCTGTACCGGTACCTCCTGTATACAGCCTCCACATTGACTCTGTACCGGTAATGCCTGTATATAGCCTCCACATTGACTCTGTACCGGTACCTCCTGTATATAGCCTCCACATTGACTCTGTACCGGTACCTCCTGTATACAGCCTCCACATTGACTGTGTACCGGTAATACCTGTATACAGCCTCCACATTGACTCTGTACCGGTAATACCTGTATACAGCCTCCACATTGACTCTGTACCGGTAATACCTGTATGTAGCCTCCACATTGACTCTGTACCGGTACCTCCTGTATACAGCCTCCACATTGACTCTGTACCGGTAATACCTGTATATAGAGTCCACATTGACTCTGTACCGGTGCCTCCTGTATATAGCCTCCACATTGACTGTGTACCGGTAATACCTGTATACAGCCTCCACATTGACTCTGTACCGGTAATACCTGTATACAGCCTCCACATTGACTCTGTACCGGTGCCTCCTGTACCGGTGCCTCCGGTGCCACCGGTACAGAGTCAATGTGGACTCTATATACAGGTATTACCGGTACAGAGTCAATGTGGAGGCTGTATACAGGAGGTACCGGTACAGAGTCAATGTGGAGGCTACATACAGGTATTACCGGTACAGAGTCAATGTGGAGGCTACATACAGGAGGTACCGGTACAGAGTCAATGTGGAGGCTGTATACAGGTATTACCGGTACACAGTCAATGTGGAGGCTATATACAGGAGGCACCGGTACAGAGTCAATGTGGACTCTATATACAGGTATTACCGGTACAGAGTCAATGTGGAGGCTGTATACAGGTATTACCGGTACAGAGTCAATGTGGAGGCTATATACAGGCATTACCGGTACAGAGTCAATGTGGAGGCTGTATACAGGAGGTACCGGTACAGAGTCAATGTGGAGGCTATATACAGGCATTACCGGTACAGAGTCAATGTGGAGGCTGTATACAGGAGGTACCGGTACAGAGTCAATGTGGAGGCTATATACAGGCATTACCGGTACAGAGTCAATGTGGAGGCTATATACAGGAGGTACCGGTACAGAGTCAATGTGGAGGCTATATACAGGTATTACCGTTACAAAGTCAATGTGGAGGCTGTATACAGGAGGTACCGGTACAGAGTCAATGTGGAGGCTATATACAGGCATTACCGGTACAGAGTCAATGTGGAGGCTATATACAGGAGGTACCGATACAGAGTCATTGACGTCCACAAGCGAAGGGAAAAGGATAGCGAATTGACGTGAGAGGAAATACCACGTGGCAGTTGTGAAAGTGAACTGTGTTTACGCGTCATCAGGGGTGAATTCATTCAGCCGATTCTGTTGACAAACGTTTCTTAAACGGAACAAAACCGGGATAAATATACCTGAATTTGTCCAATAGAATCTCCATTTCAGCTAGATGCAGGCGAGAGTGTGCAAGGCAGTATTGAATGTGTCTGTCCATGTGTCACTTTCTGTCACCTCAAGTGTTTCTCTCGACCAGTGTGCACCTACATTCTAAACTTTCATTCACAGGCAGGTTGTAGCAACCTTATGATGGGAATAGGGGAAATGTTAGTATCATCTAGTAGCCTAAACCTATCGCTGTTACATTGAACAGGGTGAATGGAATATGAATGACAGTCATCTAATATGCTGTAATAGAAATAAGGCCATGAATAAACCAATCGTCCTGCCTCATCTTAAACGGCACTGACCACCACTGTTTGGATGGTGGGCCATTCTTGGGAAACTGTTGAGCTGGAAAAACCCAGCAACTTTGCTGTTCTTGACACAAACCGGTGCACCTGGCACCTACTACCATACCTCGTTCAAAGACACTTAAATATGTTGTCTTCCCCATTCACCCTCTGAATGGCACACATGCACAATCCATGTCCCATGTCTCAAGGCTTAAAATTCCTTATTTAACCTGACCCCACCCCCCTTCATCTACACTGATTGAAGTGGATTTAACTAGTGACATCAATAAGGGATCATAGCTTTATCCTGGATTCACCTGGTCAGTCTAAGTCATGGAAGGAGCAGGTGTTCTTAATGTTTTGTAGACTCAGTGTAAAGCACTACAGATAATCAAGTGCTATTTGCATGTGATGCATTTGCTCTATTGTTTACAGTATGATTTGAATCTTATCTAGAGTGGCTTTAAGGGAAAAGTATGGTCACATCTAATAAAAACGAATGTGAAAAATGAACAGAGCATTAACACAAATGTGTTTTAACACACTACCTATTCGTAGAAGAATTTATTAATCATCCACATATTCATATTAAGCTTCTACGTCTGTGTACAGGAAAGTATTATTTGTAAGACGTAAGAGAAAATATATCAGCTTATTGTTAAATTATTATGACGTTCTTTCCAGTACAAAAGTGTAGTAACTGTTGTTTCCAAACTGCGTTACCAACTCCAGTCAGCAGATGGCGAAGTGCGTCTTTCAGGTGATGCTTCTTGCGTGACGTATAATTTACTGGACCGGACGCTTCTTCAGGAACAACAACACGGCTACTCTTTCAACCACCTCGGTAGCTTGCTAGCCAACATGAAACTGAAAGATTGATTCTGTAGACCATGTTAATGTACATTAGCTAATCTCAGTGTTTTAAACAAATTCCGGTTGACTTATCTACTGGTTAACGTTAACATAATGTGCTTGTTCAATTTGCAAAGTTGTTAAACATTGATACTGAGCCTAGCGTTAGGCTAGTCGCTAATTCTAACATTCCAGACCATGAGCTCACTAAACTACTCATCCCCCGTTAAAGAAGAGGTCTGCTGTATGCAGAATGAAGCTCTGAGGCTGAACATTGTCGTGAAAGAAGAAGAGGATGTTATAGAGGAAACAGAGGAAGAACCTTTTAGAGAGGAAGAGGATGCTATCTCAATAAAGGTGAAGGAGGAAGACGTCTTTGGAGTGAAAGAGGAGGAGACAGAATATCAGATTAACTCCAGTGAGTACTGTCTTAAAAACAGAGTCACACACTATGCCGTTGTTTAACTAATGTGGGGTTTTAAAGGGGCATTCTACTGAAGTTCTACACTTGAATATGTTGTTCAGTACTGTAGGAATTGTTAAAGGGGCCATCTGCCTTTGTTAGTTTTAATCTGCCATTGGTACATATATTTTGGGGACTTTTAAAATAGATTTATTAAATTATCCATGTAATTTATCCATGTAACTAGTATAACAGGCTTTTAAAATGCAATGTTGGAGCATAATTTATACTTAAAATATCAAAGGGATGCAAAAGGCACCCATTTAGTGGAACGACCCTTCAACATTTGCATTTTAGGCTGTTTAGAGAGATTAATGCCTCTTGTAAGACCCTATGATTATAATAGAAGTTCATAAGTTTACCGTCTGTTTGATGTTGTCATTCACACAGGAGAGAGACATGACTATTGTGGATCCTCTGGGGAGCCTCAACAACATCCTGATGCTGACGAGGCAGAGAAGAGTCTCTCCAGATCAGAACACCAGATGGTACAGCTTGGTCTGGTCTAGCATACAGCTTGCTCTATCGGGGTCTGGGCTGGGTTTCTGTAAAGCACTTCATGACAACAGTGACATCAGCATCCATAATGATATGTGTCTGTGTCCCCTCTTTATGGTTACCAGGACAACGCTAGCCCTTCCTCCCTCCCGGAGTCCCTGTGTCGTGCTTCTCCCGGTAGCGCCTCACTGCTGGGTATAAAGAGGTTGTCTGTGCTGCTGGTGGACTGCAGGAAAACAACGGGGCTGAATGGAACTGTGAGAGGAGGAGAAGAGAAGAAAGGATCAGATTTGACACATCAAAGTAAGTGCTGTAGTTTAGTTTGAACAAATACAATAGATCTGCCCACTGGTATCTGTTACCAGGACAACCAGCAGAGTTATGTTAGTTGACAGGAAGATAGACTGGTATCTGTTACCAGGACAACCAGCAGAGTTCTGTTAGTTGACAGGAAGATAGACTGGTATCTGTTACCAGGACAACCAGCAGAGTTCTGTTAGTTGACAGGAAGATAGACTGGTATCTGTTACCAGGACAACCAGCAGAGTTCTGTTGACATGAAGATAGACTGGTATCTGTTACCAGGACAACCAGCAGAGTTCTGTTAGTTGACAGGAAGATAGACTGGTGGATATGGATGTTATGAATATAACACTGAAAAAGGATTCTGCCAATGAAGAGAGAAACCAATAGACCATATAAAACCTTAATGAAAGGTAGCTTTAGAGAGAAAGTTTCAAGATGATCTGATGTAAGGTGCTTGTTTTACAAAACCTTTTCCTTAAAACATTATGGATGTTACATTGTCTGTCCCAGTCAACCCCCCTATCTTTACAAGACTCTAGAACACACAAACTAAACTCCAGACACTTCAATGTGGTCTGTATTGCTTCATTAACGTTGAAAAGTTTAACTATGTCTCATTGGTTAGAAGACATTAGTTTGTGTATTATTCCAATAACCAACCTGGAAAGGTAGTGTATCAATTTAATGTATGTATTAAATTGAATGAGACAATGATATCCAATCAGTTGAGACTGGATTGATATCCTACAGCGTAACCTGAATTATTTCATGAAAAATGACTGCCGATTCTTCGCCAGAGGTTACTGATAGCGCAAGCAGAGATCTCACATGATTCCCGCCCGGCGCGGGAATTCACTATGAACAAAGGGGGAAACAAAAATGGCTGCTCCCCTTTGTTAGCTTAGCATCTGGCGCAGTGCTTAGCTTTCCTTGCGCGGGGTTTCCACTTCGCGGCGCAAGGGAAGTTCCCCCCAACAAGGGAACGGGTTTACTAGGTGACGTCTCACGTTCAACCCCTAAACTCTTCACGTGACTAAATACGAGAGGTAGAAAGATAATGGCTTCGCTTCGGTTAAACGAATATACCTACTCAAATTTCCGTAATGGCTGGCTCATATGTCCTCTGCTCTAGGAATTGCTTATGACCGAGTCAGATCACTCCTGAAAGCGACCTACTAGTTGGGCCACTAGTATTATTCTCAGAATGCCTGCATCGGCTGGTACATATGCCCTAGCTCGTAGCATTCAGTAGACCCTCCGACACACTGGCTTTCGTCAGATGTATCTGGGTGAAATGGAACGACACACACACGCTTCTCCCACACCAGTCCTGCCTATAGCTATTAATCTTACAGCTACCCCCCCCCCCCCCCCCCTTTCAATTTCCGCCTGAAGACATACCCAAATCTAACTGTCTCTAGCTCAGGCCCAGGAGCAAGGATATGCATATTCTTGGTACCATTTGAAAGAAAACACTCTGAAGTTTGTGTAAATGTGAATTGAATGTAGGAGAATATAACACAATAGATCTGGTTTAGATAATACAATCTTAATAATACAATCAATCATCTTTAAAATGAACAAGATAAAACAAACATTCAGATATGAATATGGGGACAATTTCAGTGGAAACATAAGGCAACAGTACTTGTGCAACGTTTCAGAATGATAACTTCCAAAATGAGTGTGCTACATTTATCATGAAGTCACCCAGGTGTCCCACACAAGTAGCCCAAATGTACCAAAGTGGCCAAATTGGTGAAGGTATACATTTTGAAACAAATAACTATATACAAAATACCAAAATGGTATTCTAACACACCCCCCAAAAAAATGGAGAGAAAAAAAAGGGGAAAAATATATATACATTTACAAAATAACATGGGTAACTATTTACACACTTTCAATATTTGGAAGACCTTCAGTCCTCTATCAAATCAAATCTATTTATATAGCCCTCAAGAGTAAATATGAACAGTTTACCTCTAGATGGCCCGGGAGGTGTGGAGCCAGAGACAGCAGGGGTCCAGCTGGATGAACCAGCTTCAGAGGGGGATGGACACACGTTGGGGATGGACACGTTGGCGGCAGACACGCGCATCTCGACCATCCTCTAATCCATAATATGTAGACTGAGTTGAGGAAGCATGCGCTGGAGGAAGTATAGCCAATGTGTACTTTACACATTTCATTACATTTTTATATATTGCAAATAAAATGTAAAAACAATCACAAATAATATTTTATATTATTAATTTCAAACAACGGCATTAGCATGAGAAGAACTTACCAGTCCAAAACAATGTCCTCTCCGTTCAAAAAATATGCTTCCATTTGAGTCATGGTCGCTAACTGAGTCGTCTTCCAAAAGCATATGTTTCACATTCACGACCAATTTCCTCTATAATTTTGTCTACATTCGTATATCTAGTCTTAGATTTAGCTTTCCCTGATTTATTCGCCATGATTTTCGATATATAAACATCTGAAGATGCTTGTTAGCGAAACAGTGCTGTGCGTAATGAGTTTGGCTACTTCCAGTATGAAACTTCAATGGCGAATGACGATCTTTACGCCGGAGTTTACTACATGGGTTGGTCTTCCAAAACAAACATTAGATATTGCCGTTTACCTCTGCTCATTGGCTATCTACCCAGCTAGATTTCAAGACGATCGGTGGTCATTGGGTTAAAATACAGTCAATCAACGAAACAGCGGTCATATAATTGGTGCACAATGAGGTCGTTATTTGTTGTCTTCCAATCGTTTTTTTCGGCTCAACACGTCCCGCGAAATGACCCATCAAGTTTGGTTGTGTTACAAACAAACAGTTGATTGCAAGGAAACCAAACATGACTGGATAAAGTCAGGTTTAGTCTGTGTATTTACGTCGAATGTTTAGTCGAAAATTGAATGACACGAAATTCAACGAGATAAGCGTTCACAAAATGTTTCGTGTTAGGCTATAAAAATGGATTTAACTGAACAAAAGACCATTCAGTGTGTAACAATGAGCCTTGGGATTGCAAACAGAGTAAAAATTTCCAAAGGTAAACGATTTATTTCATTGCAATCTGTGATAATGTTACGCTAGTGCTGGTTGAAAAAGTAGTTTGTTATGGAGCGCTGAGCTCAGATAATCGCATCCTATTCTTTCGCAGTAAATCCTTTTTTAAATCTGACAACGCAGTTGGATTAGCAAGATTCAAGGCTTTTGAAGCATGTGAGACACTTGTATTTTCAGGAATGTTTAATATGACTATTTGTGGCGATCACCGTATGTTGTCGAATTCAAACCCGCATCCGGTATCCGTAGATAAGAGAAGTTAATGGTATATATGTATCTTGCTACACAATTGGTATGGAATTAACCCAAAGTGCAGCCATAGTTTTATCTTTGATGCCTCCCACGGGGTGCCAATATGTCGTGACGTTGTATTAGTTAATGTGACGACTGCTGCTCATCGAATGATTAACGGTTTATAATTGCGTGATTAAATGAATCAGACAATTATTAACTCATTAACCTGGGCACCATGGGAAAATTAGTTTTATTGAGTTTCTATTTCCCAAATTACCTCAAAGAATATCAGAATATCGATTTGACAACAGTCGCTAATTAATCAATTTCCTCTACAGTCTCATTGTGAACGTCGCATAATCCAGGAATCTGCACAAACCCGAGTCCCACCAATGAGTTCGTACCACACCAATTTTAGTTGACTATTTATTTACTAGAAAGCTAAAATGATAATAAAAGATACGCATACACAAAAACACAGTCTAGGCTGTTGATTAGAACTTAGTACAACGGGCCAACACACTCTGACGCGTGTTACCCAAAATGGGGATTTAAAAGAGAGAAAAAGACAAAGTACACGAGAGAAATATACATTTGGGTGCATTTGTCAGCTATGCTTATTTGAACCCTAGCCTTGCCCCGAACTGCCGCTCTTATGGGTCAGAATATAATGATGTAATTACGTGTTGAAGGTCTCCGCTGTGGGTCTCTCCGCGTGGGCCGTTTAGGCTTCAAGAAATGACGCACTTCTCTGGTGCAACTCTCTGGTTGTCCTCACGATGTCAGTGTCCTTTTTGCTTAGTGGTCTGATTCCTCACCCTTGTTCTGAAAGGGTTCTTCTGAGGACAGCCAGCCCTGTAGCTCAGGGCTCACAGCGTAGGAATGAAAACAGTGTAGATACCACGATTCGATGGGGGGTGGAGACCGGGTGGTCCGGCTTGAATTCACCCGCTTAGACGCAGCTATTCATCCATAGCATGTGTGAGCGGACCAAGTAATTGGGCGTCACTCTAAAGCGGGAAGGTGGAACAAACGAGTCAGGAGTAGGTTTTCTTGATTGAACAAAGTTCTATATTGAGGGCATTTGGACAACACAAACACTCCAACAGAATCAATGAAACTCTCCAAAGGAAAAAAACATATATCTTCTTCTCCAGAGCAAAACAGGAACACAATACGATTGTCTTTAAATTACCACAAAAAGTCACGACATTGTCACCGTCTTAATGGTTCTTCCTAGATAGCTCCTCTGTCTCGGTGGCCATCTTCCAGAGATAGTCCCCTCTTCTTGCTGGTTCCATACTCTCTCTTATAGGGGAAGGAGAATATCTCATTAGTAGTGTCAGCTGTGCTTAATTGCCTCTGGTTCACTTGTCTCCCATGCCTTGTTGGGCTACCATCCGTGAGCCCAGCCTGCCCTCTGGTGGTCCTTCCACATACCTTCCCCCTCAGGACCGAACCGGAGGGTCGGGCGCCAGACGCACCGTCTTGGTCGCGTCGGGACAGCGCGTCTGCATTCCCGTTCCTCGATCCGGCCCTGTGGATGACATGGAAAGAGAACGGTTGTAAAGACAAAAACCATCTGGCTATTCTGTTGTTATTGTTTCTCTTACCAGCCATCCACGTGAGGGGCGCATGGTCCGTAACTAAAGCAAACCTCCGACCCAGTAGGTAGTACCGGAGATAATCGAGGGCCCACTTAATGGCTAAGGCCTCTTTCTCTACGGTAGCATACCTCTGTTCCCGATCGCTGAGCTTCCTACTTATGAAGAGAATCGGCTTCTCTGCTTCGCCTTTACCCTGAGCTAGTACGGCCCCGAGCCCTGTATCCGAGGCGTCGACCTGCACAATGAACTCTTGTGAGAAGTCCGGAGCCTGTAGGACGGGATCAGAACACAGGCCATCTTTTAGCGATTGAAAGGCCTCTTCCGTCTCGTCTTTCCACTCTACCTGGTTTGGCAAGTTTTTCTTGATGAGGTTTGTGAGGGGATTGGCAATGGTTGCATATCCCGGGATAAAACGGCGATAATATCCCGTTATCCCTAAGAAGGCCCGAACGTCCCGCTTGGTCCGGGGTCGCGGCCAGTCCCGAATTGCCCTGGTCTTCTCTGCCTGTGGGCGTATTTTCCCATTCCCCACGGTGTACCCCAGGTATTCCGCTTCGGACAGACCCAGGCAGCATTTATTTGGATTGGCCGTCAACCCTGTGGCTTCCAAACTCACGAGCACCGCCCGTAATCTCAGGAGGTGACTATCCCAGTCCTCGCTGTGGATAACCACATCGTCTATGTACGCCGCTGCATACTCTTGATGGGGCCGTAGAATGGCATCCATGAGGCGTTGGAAAGTTGCAGCGGCACCATGCAGTCCGAAGGGCATCCTCACATACTGGAAAAGCCCCTCTGGTGTGGCGAAGGCAGTCTTTGGGCGATCCTCCGGAGCCACCGGCACTTGCCAATATCCCTTCGTCAAATCCAGGGTGGTGATGAACTTGGCCTTTCCTAAGCGCTCCAAGAGTTCATCCACGCGGGGCATGGGATACGCATCGAATGTAGAGATGGCATTCACGGCCCTAAAATCGTTGCAGAGTCTCATACTACCATCGGATTTGGGGACCAGGACTATGGGACTGGACCACTCACTCGTCGATGGCTCGATCACACCCATCCTCAACATCTCCCTTACCTCGTTCTTAGCGATGACTCGGCGAGCCTCAGGAATCCTGTAAGGGCGGATATGCACCTTCTTGCCGGGTTCAGTGTGGATATGGTGGAACAGGACATCTGTTTGTCCTGGGAATGGAGAGAATATTCGACCGAAGTTCATAATCAGCTTGTCTAGCTGTCTTGACTGCTCCGGCAGGAGAGTTTGACTTCGGCGCACCGGTGGTAGAGCCTCCTCTTTTCCTTTTCCCTCCAGGGCCATCAAAGCCACCTCCTCCTCTCTTCCATGGTACGGCTTTAACAGGTTTATGTGATAGAGTTGGACCTTCTTCCTTCTATCAGGTTGCTTGATGAGGTAATTGACCGGTGAGACCCTTTTCATTACCTCGTAGGGTCCCCTCCACTGTGCCAGCAAGTGATGTTCGGCCGTGGGCACGAGCACCATCACTTTCTCTCCCACGGTGAACTCACGGGGGGTCGCGGACTTATCATAGGCCCGGCCTTGGGTCCTTTGTGCCTTCTCCATATGCTCCTTGACTATGGGCCACACTGCTGACAGGCGGTCTCTCATCAGGGTAATATGTTCTATTGTGGATCGAAAGGGGCATGGTTGGGTCTCCCAGGTCTCCTTGGCTAAGTCGAGGATCCCTCGACAGGGTCTGCCATAGAGCAATTCAAACGGAGAGAATCCAGTGGATGCTTGGGGTACTTCTCGCAGGGCAAACATTAAGTGTGGGAGAAGCATGTCCCAGTTTTTCCCGTCTCGGGACACCACTCTTCTCAACATGCTTTTAATTGTTTTGTTCAAGCGTTCACACAACCCGTCTGTTTGAGGGTGGAATATGCTTGTACGTATCTGTTGAACCTGATACAACCGACACAAGTCCTTCATCAACCGCGACATGAATGGGGTTCCCTGATCAGTTAAGATCGTCTTGGGGAGGCCCACCCGAGAGAACATCATGAATAATTCCTTGGCAATTCCCTTTGACGACATGTTACGCAGGGGTATGGCCTCCGGGAACTTGGTAGCGTAATCTATGACCACTAGGATGTACTCGTGTCCTCTGGCGGATTTTGGGAGGGGTCCTACGAGGTCCATAGCTATGCGTTCAAAGGGAGTCTCTATGATGGGGAGAGGAATCAAAGGGTTACGCAGGTGTGGCCGTGGAGCTGTACGTTGACATTGATCACACGTCCTACAATACCTGGCCACATCCCGGGTGACCCGGGGCCAATAGAATCTCTGCATGATTCTGTCAATAGTCTTGTCTCGTGCCAGGTGTCCTCCTAGGACGTGGGAATGGGCTAACTGTAGAACTGTATCCCTGTATGGTCTAGGCACCATTAGTAATTCCTGGTTTTCCCCCCTTCGTCGTACGACCCAGTATAAGAGACCCCGCCTGATTGCATAGTAAGGAAGAGGGGGCTCACCTGATCCGTCGACGTTCCTCCCGTCGATCACCTTCACCTTCCTCATGGCCTCCCTTAGGTCTGGGTCTCTATGCTGCGAGGTGCCGAACTGTCCCTTTAATTCCTGGGGCAGATCAACCTCGGTAGAGGGATGTGGAGGATGTTCCCCATCCCCCTCAGGGGTGACCGATGAGAACCCCTTCCAGGTTCCCTCCTCGGATGGAGCTTCAAATATATCCCTTAGCATCTGGTTGCTCCTTCCTGTGTAGTGTATAACCCTTCACAGGTGTCTTCATCGGTGGTTTCCTGGAATATCTGTCGTAAACGTTGGGTTGCTATTTCTTCCTCTGCTGCAGAGGACGAGGACGTAGCTACGTCTCCTTGTAGGACTACTACCTCGGGCTTGGATTTTCTCTTCTTTCCTGTCCCCCTTCTTTCCACGCATAACGTCATCTGCCGAAGCTCCTTATATAGGGGACAGTCTCTCCCGATCAATAATGGTACCTTCAGCTGGGGCACTTTCCCTGCCCTGACTGTACACCTTCCTTTTGGAGTGAGAATCGGCAGATTCACAGTGGGGTAATAGTGGGTGTCTCCATGGATACAGGATACGGCTACTTTGTCTGGTAGCAGTGTTGCGGAGGTCACCAGCCGCTCCTCTACTAACGTAACCATACTTCCCGAGTCGAGAATGGCTACCACATCTTGTCCTTCGACTCGAACTGGAATCTCTGGGGCTGGAGCTATTTCTGCTAACCAACAGTGTTGATCCTGCCCCCTCAAATCGAGATGTGTGGGGGTGGGCAGTGATGACTCTGTGACCATGGGCTCGTCCTTGCTAGGACATTGTGGGGCATAATGGTTGGGAGACTGACATTTATAACACCGACCCTGCTGTGTGGGGGATGACTTCTCCCACCTCCGGAGGGGGTTTGGACGTTTCGGTGGCGGACGCGCCGGGGTGTGTCGTGGTACGGGATTGGAAGAATCCTTCCGTTCCTCCTTGTCACTTTTTAACAACTCCCCTGTAGACCGATATGTTTCCACCGCCTGGGCTATGTCGTCGGCTGACAACGGGTTGGCTTGCCCCACAACCCTTTTTAAGTCACTGGGTAATTCCCTCAATATCTTGTCCACTACAAGAGTCTCTATCACCTGTCCTACTCCCTTTTCAGGTTCTAGCCACTGTTTCGTCAGTCGTATTAATGCAAAAATCTGGGAACGGACGGGTTTGTCAGCTGTGTAGGTCCATTGATGGAACTTTACGGCCCTATCTCTTGCAGTCAGCTGGTACCGGGATGGGATCTCGGTTTTTAGTCGCCCATAGTCTGCAGCTTCGCGGGCATCCAGGTCAAAATAGGCTTCCTGAGCCACCCCGGTCAAAAGAGGGGCTAATGCGCTCGCCCATTCTGTGGGTGGCCACTCTTCCAAGGTGGCCGTCCTTTCGAAGGTCATGAGGAAGGCCTCAATATCATCCTCCTTGGAGAGACGAGGTAAGATGGCGTGAGCAGCTGCTCTTGGCTTAACTCTAGGTTCTTCTCGCCGGCTCAGCTGTTGTTGCAGGAGTTCTATGGTTGTATGCTGTGCCGTGATCAATTGTTGTAGTAGGGCGTTATCCATCGTACTTGAATGGTTCCTCCTGGTCTACTGGAAGAATCTTGAATTACTCACTTATCCTTGTGTCACTCGTCCACCTAATGCCCACATTCTCCACCAATGTGAGCGGACCAAGTAATTGGACGTCACTCTAAAGCGGGAAGGTGGAACAAACGAGTCAGGAGTAGGTTTTCTTGATTGAACAAAGTTCTATATTGAGGGCATTTGGACAACACAAACACTCCAACAGAATCAATGAAACTCTCCAAAGGAAAAAAACATATATCTTCTTCTCCAGAGCAAAACAGGAACACAATACGATTGTCTTTAAATTACCACAAAAAGTCACGACATTGTCACCGTCTTAATGGTTCTTCCTAGATAGCTCCTCTGTCTCGGTGGCCATCTTCCAGAGATAGTCCCCTCTTCTTGCTGGTTCCATACTCTCTCTTATAGGGGAAGGAGAATATCTCATTAGTAGTGTCAGCTGTGCTTAATTGCCTCTGGTTCACTTGTCTCCCATGCCTTGTTGGGCTACCATCCGTGAGCCCAGCCTGCCCTCTGGTGGTCCTTCCACACATGAGAAGAAAAGGATTCCTTTGTCTTCAACCTCGTGTTGTGTTTTGGGTTCGTTGACTACTCAGACCTTTGCTTAGACGCAGCTATTCATCCATAGCATGAGAAGAAAAGGATTCCTTTGTCTTCAACCTCGTGTTGCCTTTTGGGTTTGTTGACTACTCAGACCTTTGCTTAGACGCAGCTATTCATCCATAGCATGAGTAGAAAAGGATTCCTTTGTCTTCAACCTCGTGTTGTGTTTTGGGTTCGTTGACTACTCAGACCTTTGCTGCAGCTCGGGTCACTTAGTCTGATATGTTAATTCTTAACTCACATGTCTTATACCCTCGGGTCAGATGTGGGCGTCACCGCCTTTAGGGCAATTCTCTGGGCGTACCAAGTTATGAGGCAAGGTCTAGATTTGACTCAAATCCAATTTTAGACAACTAACTTCACATTTCATCTTTACCAAAACATTCTCTTTGATTTGAACATTTTCCACACAACGTACAATGTATAAACATCAAGCATATACTAGGAAAACTCTTAACGTTACAATGTTTTCATAATGACGTCGTCCTTTAACCTTTAATAACAAAACAAAAATGACATTAATTTTCATATTCCATCTATCGTCATTACCACCATTGTGGCTGACGGAAACCATTGTTCCAAAGTCCATTTATTCCATGTTTAATGTTCTGAGGCCGGTTCTCCATAGTGAGAGGACAAAATAATTTTGTCTGTTGCCTAAGATTTACAATGGGCGTGAGGGGTCAAAAACCCCCCACATCTTCATACCCCTAGATCTCTCCTAAGTTGGGGGTGAGAGATAATCGGTACGGTCATGACACCTCATACAAGGCAGCGTTATCATGAAGAGATTTCATTCAGGTCTCTCTTTAAATAAACACTGTCTTTGGCAGGAGGAAAACCAAACTTCGAGGAACCAAAGATGTCCAAACCAGCAAGACGACACCTCTGCTCCCAATGTGGAAAGAGTTTTAACCAGTTAGGAAGCCTGAAAGCTCATGAGCGAATACACACAGGGGAGTTGCCTTACCACTGCTCCCAGTGTGGAACTAGGTTTACCAGATTAGGAAGCCTGAAAAGACATGAGAGGATACACACAGGAGCGAAGCCACACCATTGCGCCCAGTGTGGAAAGAGTTTTAACAAGTTAGGAAACATGAAATCTCATGAGCGAATACACACAGGGGAGAAGCCTTACCACTGCTCCCATTGTGGAAAGAGTTTTAGAGAGTCAGGAAACCTGAACGCTCATAAGCGAATACACACAGGGGAAAGGCCTTACCGCTGCTCCCACTGCGGAAAGCGTTTTAACCATTCAGGAAAGCTGAAAGAACACATGAGACTGCACACAGGGGAGAACCCTTGCAAATGCTCATACTGTGGGAAGACATATTACTCATCACGGTCACTTAAACGTCATGTGAGAATCCACACGGGAGAATAATTACTTCTCCTCGTGTGTAAATTCATGTTTCACATCACATTGACTTAAAATTCATCAGAGAACATACACAGTGCTCCAATTGTCTTATATTGTTGACTGAGAATGTGTTTACTTGTTTATACCATATGAAATTGAATTGTACAAAGTAGTCTTAAACATATATTTGTATGTTTTTACGAGAAAACATGAAGTGAATATGGAGTCTGTCAGTTTGAATATAGAGTAGATCAGATTCCATGTGTTTAAGTGGTCCTTTTTTAAACTCTGACTGTGTGTGTGTTTATCTGGGTGTGTCATTCCTCCAGCACTACAGATAGTCAAGTGATATTTGGATGTGATGCATTTGCTCCATTGTTTACATTTGCATTGTTGGCCCATGGATGATTTAATGAAATTAAAATGATCACAGACTCTGTAATAGAAAATGGTAATTGTAAACTCAGCAAAAAAAGAAACGTCCTCTCACTGTCAACTGCATTTATTTTCAATAAACTTAACATGTGTAAATATTTGTATGAACCTAAGATTCAACAAATGAGACAAACTGAACAAGTTCCACAGACTTGTGACTAACAGAAATGTGTCCCTGAACAAAGGGGGGGTCAAATTCAAAAGTAGCATTCAGTATCTGGTGTGGCCACCAGCTGCATTAAGTACTGCAGTGCATCTCCTCATGGACTTCACCAGATTTGACAGTTCTTGCTGTGAGATGTTACCCCACTCTTCCACCAAGGCACCTGCAAGTTCCTGGACATTTCTGGGGGGAATGGCCCTAGCCCTCACCCTCCGATCCAACAGGTCCCAGACGTGCTCAATGCGATTGAGATCCGGGCTCTTCGCTGGCCATGGCAGAACACTGACATTCCTGTCTTGCAGGAAATAACGCACAGAAGGAGCAGTATGGCTGGTGGCATTGTCATGCTGGAGGGTCATGTCAGGATGAGCCTGCAGGAAGGGTACCACATGAGGGAGGAGGATGTCTTCCCTGTAACGCACAGCGTTGAGATTGAGCTTGTTGTCATTGCAGGCAGTCTGATGATGCTGTGACACACCGCCCCAGACCATGATGGACATTCCACCACCAAATCGATCCTGCTCCAGAGTACAGGCCTCGGTGTAACGCTCATCCCTTCGACGATGAACGCGAATCCGACCATCACTCCTGGTGAGACAAAACCGCGACTCGTCAGTGAGAGCACTTTTTGCCAGTCCTGTCTGGTCCAGTGACGATGGATTTATGCCCGTAGGCGACATTGTTGACGTTGATGTCTGGTTAGGAGCTGCCTTACAACATGCCCTCAGTCCAGCCTCTCTCAGCCTATTCCGGACAGTCTGAGCACTGATAGAGGGATTGTACATTCCTGGTGTAACTCGGGCAATTGTTGTTGCCATCCTGTACCTGTCCCGCAGGTGTGATGTTCGGATGTACCGATCCGGTGCAGGTGTTGTTACACGTGGTCTGCCACTGCGAAGACGATCAGCTGTCCGTCCTGTCTCCCTGTAGCGCTGTCTTAAGCATCTCACAGTACGGACATTGCAATTTATTTCCCTGGCCACATCTGCAGTCCTTATGCCTCCTTGCAGCATGCCTAAGGCACGTTCACGCAGATGAGCAGGGATCCTAGGCATCTTTCTTTAGGTGTTTTTCAGAGTCAGTAGAAAGGCCTCTTTAGTGTCCTAAGTTTTCATAACTGTGACCTTAATTGCCTACCGTCTATAAGATGTTAGTGGCTTAACGACCATTCCACAGGTGCATGTTCATTAATTGTTTATGGTTCATTGAACAAGCATGGGAAACAGTGTTGAAACCCATTACAACAAAGATCTGTGAAGCTATTTGGATATTTACGAATAATCTTTGAAAGACAGGGTCCTGAAAAAGATCCGTACATTTATTTTCTGTGGAAGAAAAAGGGACGTTTCTTTTCTTGCTGAGTTTGTGTTTGTCATTGCAAAGATCTTATTATTAAAGATGTAATTTAACTGACTGGTGTGTGAAGTTTGTCTCTCCTCATTTGGTAATACAAAAATTAACCACCACAGACTAACCTTGTGAAACTGACCTATTATAATCTCTTGTCCCTGGGAGTATCATCCTGCGTTGCAAACCAGCTGCACCTGTGTCCTTGTATGAATAAAGTCCCTCCCAGGAACAGGAAACTTTAAAGATATGTGCTCATCACCCAATGCTTCAGGAATTCAGACTGTCTACACTGCGCTGTGTAACTGTTATTCTCTCTGAGCTCAGAAATAAAGAATCTTGGTTTGACTTGGACTCCAGCAGATCCTTATTTTATAATATCCACCACAACTCTCCCACGGATTGCTGTTTATCATTGTCTCAATGAAGAGTTCCTCGTTCCACTTTCCTGGGGTCATTTACAAGCCTCCCACTGGTTGAATAAATGTTGTTTCCACGTCATTTCAACAAAACACCTTTTGTTTCATGGACATGCAACCTAAATCCAATGACAGGTGACATTTTGTGTTGATTTCATGTAGAATTCACTTTAGTTGACGAACCAAAGAAATGTAAATAGAAACTAGATGTTGAACTGACGTCTGTGCCCAGTGGGCTGGTTTGAATAAGTAGCAGGTGTTGGATCAATATCCACCTTTGTAGCTAAGTTTCCATGTAATTTGCAACAGATGTTCATGTGAATATTCTAAAATCTGCATTACACAATATATGCATTTTTCCACAAGAAATGTTTCTATCAGACAGACTTATTGCTGATCAAAGGCTTTACGAGACAAAAAAATACTTTTGCTGTTGAATTCCCATGTGCCGAATGGAAAAATACAAGTTAAATGGGTTTCCATCACATTTTCAACTCTACTGATGGTTTTAAAAACTTGCGTAAAATAGAAAACGTGCTCGTCTCGTGCACTGTAGCCTGCAGCTCACATATACAGTGTTGGTAGGCTACCTACATGATGAGAGTATTATGGATAAGAGCAATATTATTTTATTTGTCAAATGGCAACCAAGCATCGATCATCATGTCACCAGAAGAAGACCATCAAAATGTATTGGAAAGGAGCATCAAGCTCATCACATGTAGTTTATAACTTATTTAATCTGTAGCCTAATAAACTGCATGGGTTCCCAAGTTGTAGAGGGAGGACCACACAACATATCATCGCGTGACTCCAAGTTAACTAAGATGTGATGGTTATCAAATAAATATTTGCTCATGAAGGAGTTTCCACCATTTCTCGCTCATAAATGTTTACTGACACAAAATGATCCCACCATGTAAAACAAACAAACAAATTGTCTATCTGCATTAATAAAATTGTACAGGCATATCCTGTTTCCATCAGCCCGGTCATTACTTTTGAAATGGTTGGATCAATATCCACCTTCATGATGTGGATGAAGCCTGATTTGGAATGTCTGAGTAGTTCTATATGATGTCATAATACACCCCTCTGATAATCAAGTGATATTTGGAATGTCTGAGTAGTTCTATCTGATGTCATAATACACCCCTCTGATAATCAAGTGATATTTAGAATGTCTGAGTAGTTCTATCTGATGTCATAATACACCCCTCTGATAATCAAGTGATATTTAGAATGTCTGAGTAGTTCTATCTGATGTCATAATACACTCTGATAGTGATCCATTTGCTCCATTGTTTCCATGTCAGTTGGTTTCCCACTCTGATGATTTATATCTGACAGAGGGGCTTTAAAGGAATAGTATGGTGACATCTTAGCGGGGCTTTAAATAAATAGGATTATTCATTAATTTAATACTCCTATAGCAACAATACACTGCAGCTTTGACATCAAGAAGAGAATGGGCTGATGGGTGTTGGTGCTACTATACAGGTAAGGCTGTCCAATATGAATGTTCAATACACACAATAGGTTGATCAGTAGCCAGTTAGCTAGCTGCTACAGTCCAATATGAATGTTCAATACACACAATAGGTTGATCGGTAGCCAGTTAGCTAGCTGCTTCAGTCCAATATGAATGTTCAATACACACAATAGGTTGATCAGTAGCCAGTTAGCTAGCTGCTACAGTCTAGCTGCTACGTTTTTAGCAACACAACTCGCTATCAACAAAGTCAAAATGCCCACCAGACCTGGTGGTGTCAGCAGTGCACTACATTAACTGTTTACCAGAGCTTCCTGAGGGGGAAACAATTAGGCTGTATATAGCTTGATTTTGGAGCCAGCAGCATACCACCCTACTTCCCACAGCTGGCTTGCTTCTGAAGCTATGCAGGCTTGGTCCTGGTTAGTTATGCAAGCATTTGTTTATTAGATTATGTTTATCATTAAGATTATTGTTTTATTTCCAAATGGTCACGCCTTGCTTTGGTCATGTGTTCGCTTATGGGTCAATCATTTTAATTAGAATATAGCAATTACGGTGTCTCCTCAATCACTTCCAGTGCCTTTGGAAAGTATTCCGATTGAGGACATTGCCTTGTGTAGGGTGCCATCTTTCAGATGGGACGTTAAACGGGTGTCTTGACTCTCTGTGGTCACTAAAGATCCCATTGCACTTATCATAAGAGTAGGGGTGTTAACTCTGGTGTCCTGGATTAATTCCTCATCTGGCCCTCATACCAGCATGGTCATCTGATTAGAATACTTTCTGAAGGCATTGTATATAGCCATGTTATAAAGTATGAAGAGGCTTGTTCATTCACATGTCATGAATTCACTATGACATCATCATATTTGTATATATCCTAATGAATAAACTTTGGATGGAAACATGGTTATTATTTATTTAACAAGGTAAGTCAACTGAGAACAGCATGCAGGGAAGGAAACTGTTTACAATTTGGCTCATGCATCCTCCCTCCTCTCCCCTGTTACTATTCCCCAGGTTGTTGCTGTAAATGAGAATGTGTTCTCAGTTGACTTACCTTGGTAAATAAATAATAACCATGTTTCCATCCAAAGTTTATTCATTAGGATATATACAAATATGTTGATGTCATAGTGATTTCATGACATGTGAATGAACAAGCCTTTTCATACTTTATAACATGGCTATATACAATGCCTTCAGAAAGTATTCAGACCCCTTGACTTTTTTCCACATTTTGTTACTTTACAGCCTTATTCTAAAATGTATTAAATCATTTTTCCCCCTCATCAATCGACACACAATATCCCACAATGACAAAACAAAAACAGGTCTTTAGAAATGGTTGCTAATTATTTAAAAAAACAACTGAAAAATAACATTTACATAAGTATTCAGGCCCTTTACTCAGTACTTTGTTGAAGCACCTTTGGCAGCGATTACAGCATTGAGTCTTCTTGGGTATGATGCTACAAGCTTGGCACACCTGTATTTGGGGAGTTTCTCCCATTCATTTCTGCAGATTCTATCAAGCTCTGTCAGGTTGGATGGGGAGCGTCGCTGCACAGCTATTTTCAGGTCTCTCCAGAGATGTTAGATCGGGTTCAAGTCCAGGCTCTGGCTCGGCCACTCAAGGACATTCAGAGACCAGAGACTTGACCCGAAGCCACTACTGCATTGTCTTGGCTGTGTGCTTAGGGTTGTTGTCCTGTTGGAAGGTGAACCTTCGCCCTCAGTTTGAGGCCCTGAGCGCTCTGGAGCAGGTTTTCATCAAGGATCTCTCTGTATTTTGCTCGGTTCATCTTTCCCTTGATCCTGACTAATCTCCTAGTCCCTGCTGCTGAAAAACATCCCCACAGCATGACGCTGCCACCACCATGCTTCACCCTAGGGATGGTGCCAGGTTTCCTCCAGACGTGACGCTTGGCATTCAGGCCAAAGAGTTCAATCTTGGTTTCATCAGACCAGAGAATCTGGTTTCTCAAGGTCTGAAAGTCCTTTTGGTGCCTTTTGGCAAACTCCAAGTGGGCTGTCATGTGCATTTTACTGAGGAGTGGCTTCCGTCAGGCCACTCTACCATAAAGGCTTGATTGGTGGAGAAGTGGAGAGATGGTTGTCCTTCTGGAAGTGTCTCCCATTTCCACAGAGGAACTCTAGAGCTCTGTCAGAGTGACCATCGGATTCTTGGTCACCTCCCTGACCAAGGCCCATCTCCCCCGACTGCTCAGTTAGGCCGTGCCGCCAGCTCTAGGAAGAGTCTTGGTGGTTCCAAACTTCTTCCATTTTAGAATGATGGAGGCCACTCTGTTCTTGGGGACCTCCAATGCTGCAGAAATGTGTTGGTACCCTTCCCAAGATCTGTTCCTCGACCCAATCCTGTCTCGGAGCTCTACAGACAATTCCTTCTACCTCATGGCTTGGTTTTTACTCTGACAGTCTCATATAAAGGGTCAGAATACTTACTGTTATGTAAAGAAGGTATATTTTTTATCCAATAGGCTACCTGCCGCCCCAAATGATGGGCTATTGTGTGTAGTTTGCTGAATATATAAATATCTTTTTTAAATCCATTTCAAAATAAGGCTGTAACTTAACAAAATGTGGAAAAAGTCATGGTGTCTGAATACTTTCTGAAGGCACTGTACAAACTTCACATTGAATATTCTCCTCACTTTTGAAAAGCTCCATGAGGAAGAAAGGATTCCCAGATGATCTTTTAGATGTTCTGTCTGCAGGATGTTCTGGGTTGATGGCTGCTGGAGAGGGGAGGGGCAGTTGAGAGAGCTGGGGCCTTTTATTGCCCTGCCTCTGGGTACTGGTGTCTTCTTTTTTAAGCCCATAACCATGTGTGTGATGTGTAAACAACAAAGCCCCCCCCCCCATAAAAAGATCCTGCAACAGAAAGCTGCACAATATGTTGAGAAAAGTATTTTTCTTACCATGACTATATCAAACCCTACTTCATGAGTTTCCACTATCATGTATCCTACCATGACTATATCAAACCCTACTCCATGTGTTGCCACTATCATGTATCCTACCATGACTATATCAAACCCAACTCCATGTGTTGCCACTATCATGTATCCTACCATGACTATATCCAACCCAACTCCATGTGTTGCCACTATCATATATCCTACCATGACTATATCCAACCCTACTCCATGTGTTGCCACTATCATGTATCCTACTTGGCTGAAGCTTTGATCCAGTGGAAGAAGTATTGAGGAGCAGGGAGGTTAAAGGTCACTTCAGGACACAGCTGTTACTCTACACTATCCCTAGATAATCCAGTAATAAGAGAACATTTCTACATTATTTAGGGCTCTATAACATCTCTATCTATATATAACATCTCTATCAATTATTATATATATTTTTTTACCCAATTCCATTTTTTCCGTTTAGGTTTTCCAGGTTTCTGATTTGTCCCTGTTTTCCTGGTTTTTGCTCTAAATCACACTGTTAATAGAAAACTACTGCAGCATAAATACTGGAGGGGTCAGGAGACACTGTGGCCCCATCCGATGAGACCCCCGGACAGGGCCAAACAGGAAGGATATAACCCCACCCACTTTGCCAAAGCTCTACACAATATTCTGCTGCTGATGCCAGATGCCATAGCAGTCTCTTTCTGATGTAAAGCAGAGGGTCACCGAGCATGTGGTGCAGGTGATGGGGGACTTCATCTTGCAAACAACACAGCAACGCCTCCATGCTGTGCCCTTTTGGCCCTTAGGCACATCTATGCCTGCACAAATATATTTGGGCAGATGAACACTTGTAGCAGGAGCAGAAGGGACAGGGCATGGTGCAGTGGTGCTGTAGCCAGCAAGCTCCTTGATGAGCTGCTCTCTGATGGCTTTCTGTGAGAGGAAGGGCTTTCCACAGCTCTTAGCCATTTCCTTGTGTAGGATGAATGCATTCACCACAGCAATGTCGATGAAATGATAGAAGAAGGTCTTGTACCATTTCATTGTCTTATGGAGAACATTGTAATAGCCTATCAGCGCATCTGATAGGTCCACACCTCCCATGCTCTTGTTGTAGTCCTTTACTGCAGCTGGAATGGGAACATTTTTGGTGGTCCATACCCCGTCTTTCACACGCCTGACAACATGATCCCCATTGAAGGACTTGTGGATTGTTGTGCACATCACCACCTCTCTGGTATCCATCCACTTTACAAAAAGCAGGCCATCTTCACGGATCCATCGCATGGTCCCCCGCTCAGCCTGCTTAGGCATGTCGTTCACCTTCGTCTTCGGAAAGCCCACCCTGTTGGTACGAATGGTGCCACAAGCCCACACTTCCCGCTTCCTAAGGTCTGCAAACAGGGTAGGGCTTGTGTAGAAGTTATCCACAAACAGTTTGTAGCCCTTCCCTAGCAGTTGAAAATCCAATAACTCCATTACAGAGTCATAGCCAAGTCCCTTACCGGTAGCAAAACTGTTCCTCCCCTCATAGACAAAAAAATTGCATGTGTAGGCACACACAGAATCAGCCAACACAAACAGCTTGTAACCCCACTTGGTTGGTTTGTTTCGCATGTATTGTTTGAGGCCAATTCTGGCCTTTGAGGCTACCATCCTCTCATCGATTGACACGTTCTGGGCTGGCTGAAAGTACGTCTTGCAGGCCTCAACAATGCTGGAGTAGAGAGGTTTTATTTTGCACAGTCCATCAAACGTTGCTGTGCCTCTCTTCTTGTCATTTTCTTCATCAACCTTTGGGTCACTGATATGAAGCGCCTGTGAAAGAACCAGAAACCTTTTGCAGGACATAACAGTCATAGGGAAAGGCAGTTGGTAGAGTGATGACGTTTTCCAGTAGTCCGTCAGGCTTTTCAGCTTCACCAGCCCCATGTAGATGACCAGTGAAAGGTAGCAGAAAAAGTCTGACATGGATATGGGCTTCCATGCTACCTTTTTGCCTGCCTGCTTCTTCTTCCCATACTTATTCGTGTTAGACACGAGCGAATCTACAACGGATTGTGTGAAAAACAACTGAAAAAGCTGAAGGGGGCTGTAAGTTGTGGTCGAGTTCAACTGAGGTCCTGGCTTCCTTTTCGGCCGAAAAGTTGGTTGGGGTGGCTCCACATCATCTTCTAGGACAGTGTGCCAACGCCCTTCTGTACCTTTGTTAGCAGGTGGCACACTTCCCCTCTTCCGCTTCTTTGTCGGTGCCTTCACACCTGTAGATGGCCCAGAGACAGCAGGGGTCCAGCTGGATGAACAAGTTGGCGCTGGGGGCTCCCAGTCGGAATCAGTGCCACTGTGAATGAAAATGTTCAGTTAGAATAGTTTCACATATGAGCCCTGTATCAACAGGTATAATAAACATATATAAAGAGTACAGGGAACATAAAGTGCTGTTCCATTTCACTTTGGCCATTTTGTGAGCCTGCCTCAAATAGGCCATTTAATGTGGGGGTGGGGCGTAGCAACAGACACACGCGCCTCGGCCATGCTCCCTCTAACCTCTAACCGTAATATATAGCCTAATTAGAGAAAGCATGCTGGCTCTGTTGAGATGTATGGGTTTGCTGTTACATTCTACTCCATTCCATTTAAATATATATATATACATACACACACAAACATAGGCTATGGGTCGTTCACATACATACAAATGTATCCTCACTCACAATGAATAGCCAACATGTACTTTACACATTTCATTACCTTTTTATTGCAAATAAAATGTAAAAACAAATAAAATAATATTTTATATTATTAATTTCAAACAACGGCATTAGCGTGACAAGAACTTACCAGTCTAAAACAATGTCCTCTCCGTTAAAAAAATAGGCCCCAGTTTCAGAATCATAGGAGTGATCGCTAATGGAGTCTTTCTCAAAAAACAGTTCTGTATCACTTTCACGATCAATTTCCTCTAAAATGTTGTCTACATTCGTATATCTAGTCTTAGATTTAGCTTTCCCTGACTTATTCGCCATGATGTTGGATAAATAAACAGCTGAAGATGCAAGTTGCCATTGCAATTTTTGTGCGTAATAACTTTCCTTCCTTCTAGTTCTAAACGCAAAGGTAAAAGACACTCGTTACACCTGCGTTTCATGTATGGGTTGGTCTTCAAACAAAGAACCATTTGATAGTGCCATTTACCTCTGTTCATTGGCTATCTACCCAGCTAGATTTCAAGACTATGAGTGGTCATTGGGTTAAAATACAGTCAAATCAACGAGACAGTGGTCATATAATTGGTGCACAATGAGCTCGTTACTCGTTGTCTTCCAATCGTTTTTTCCGGCTCAATACGTCCCGCGAAATGACCCATCAAGTTTGGTTGCGTTACAAACAAACAGTTAATTGCAAGGAAACCAAACATGACTGGATAACGTCAGGTTTAGTCAGTGTATTTAGGTCGGATGTTTCGTCGAAAATTTAATGAAATGAAATTCAACGACATAAGCGCTCACAAAATGTTTCGTGTTAGGCTATAAAAAATGGATTTAACCAAACAAAAGACCATTCAGTCTGTAACAATGAGCCTTGGGATTGCAAACAGAGCAAAATCTTCAAAGGTAAACGATTTATTTCAATGCAATCTGTGATAATGTTACGCTAGTGCTGGTTGAAAAAGTAGTTTGTTATGGAGCGCTGAGCTCAGATAATCGCATCCTATTCTTTCGCAGTAAATCCTTTTTTAAATCTGACAACGCAGTTGGATTAGCAAGATTCTAGGCTTTTGAAGCATGTGAGACACTTGTATTTTCAGGAATGCTTAATATGACTATTTGTGGCGATCACCGTATGTTGTCTATTTTCAAACCCGGATCCGGGATCGGTATTTAAGAGAAGTTAATTCTACCTCTATTTCTGCTTTTTGTTACTCCTCTCTTTGGCTGGAAAAATGGCTGTATTTTTCTGTGACTTGGCTCTAACCTAACATAATCATTTGGTGTGCTTTAATCGTTTGGTGTGCTTTAATCGTTTGGTGTGCTATCTTTAAAATGGTGTGAAATACTTGTATGTTTGAGGAATTTAAACTATGGGATTTCTGTTTTGAATTGGGCTCCCTGCAGTTTCACTGGCTGTTGACGAGGTGGGACACTACCGTCCCACATACCCTAATGAGGTTAACAAGAAATTTGTGGAGTGGTTGAAAAACGAGTTATAATGACTCCAACCTAAGTGTATGTAAACTTCGAATGTGTGTATAAATATATATATATATATATATATATATGTATATATATATATAAATAAATCAACAAAAAATATCAAATGAATATGCGACCATTTAAACAACTGCATTAGCATGAGAAGCAAAAACCTATTTTACTTACTGGTCTAAAAGTGGATCTTTTCCTTCCAAAAACATTTCTTCCGCGCTGGAATCATAACTGTGGTCACTCACAGAGTCCTCATCCATTCCTTCTGTGTCACTCTCCTGGTCAATTTCTGCAATAATATCATCAAAATGTTTATACTTGGACTGAGATTTAGCTTTTCCACTCTTAGTAGCCATGTTTAACTTTTTCAGATTTGAGAAGTTTGTAGAAGAGAAGGAACTGCTGTGAAACGTAAACTACAGTGCGTCCTGTTTCCTTTCACCAGAGAATGAACTCTGTTGTGCACAGCTCTAGCATGATGGCTGTTTGTCCTACAAACGGCATTCACATACTGCTGGAAAGCCCAGCTCATTGGCTATCTAGCTAGGTTTCAAAACGATAGGTGGTCATTGGACCAAGACCCTTCATGGGCTAATTCAGGTGTTGTATAGCCAATACATAATGTAGAATGATGAAACAAGTTTGGTTGCCTTCTAGAGTGTCTGAAGATTGCACAGAAACCAAACTTGACCATGTTAAACAATGTTAGATTTCTAACAAAATTAGATTTCATAAAATTGTTTTGTTGCAAGTTGAGTCGGAATTCATGCAGAATGCTGTTTACAACATGGATGGTGTTAGGATATACAATACCATTCAAGAGTTCGGGGTCACTTAGAAATGTCCTTGTTTTTGAAAGAAAAGCAATTTTTTGTCCATTTAAAATAACATCAAATTGATCATATACACAGTGTAGACATTGTTAATGTTGTAAATGACTATTGTAGCTGGAAATGGCTGATTATCTACATAGGCGTACAGAGGCCCATTATCAGCAACCATCACTCCTGTGTTCCAATGGCACGTTGTGTTACCTAATCCAAGTTTATCATTTTAAAAGGCTAATTGATCCATTTTGAGCCTGTAATCAAACCCACAAATGCTGATGCTCCAGACACTCAACTAGTCTGAAGGCCAGTTTTATTGCTTCTTTAAATCAGCATAACAGTTTTCAGCTGTGCTAACATAATTGCAAAAGGGTTTTCTAATGATCAATTAGCCTTTTAAAATTATAAACTTGTATTAGGTAACACAAAGTGCCATTGGAACACAGGAGTGATGGTTGCTGATAAATGGGCCTCTGTTTTATGGAATATCTACATAGGCGTACAATCTGCCATTTCCAGCTACAACAGTCATTTACAACATTAACAATGTTTACACTGTATTTCTGATCAATTTGATGTTATTTTATTGGACAAAAAATGTGCCTTTCTTTCAAAAACAAGGACATTTCTAATTGACCCCAAACTTTTCAACAGTAGTGTATATATAGAAACACACATTTAAAATGGTCGAAAGAACAGGTGACTAAGTCAAACAAGATGTTTATAAGTCTGTGACAGCCCTACTAGTAAAAGATACCAGTCCATCTTCATGTCAACTAACACAACTCTGCTGGTTGTCCTGGTAACAGATACCAGTGGGCAGATCTATTGTATTTGTTCAAACTAAACTACAGCACTTACTTTGATGAGTCAAATCTGATCCTTTCTTCTCTCCTCCTCCTCTCACAGTTCCACTCAGCCCCGTTGTTTTCCTGCAGTCCACCAGCTGCACAGACAACCTCTTCATACCCAGCAGTAAGGTGCTACCGGGAGAGGCACGACACGGGGACTCCGGGAGGGTGGAAGGACCAGCATTGTCCTGGTAACCATAAAGAGGGGACAGACACATATAATTATGGATGCTTATGTCACTGTTGACATAAAGTGCTTTACAGAAACTCAGCCCAGACCCCGATAGAGCAAGCTGTATACTAGACCAAACCAAGCTATACCATCTGGTGTTCTGATCTGGAGAGACTCTTCTCTTCCTCGTCAGCAGGATGTTGTTGATGCTCCCCAGAGGATCCAGGATAGTCATGTCTCTCTCCTGTGTGAACGAGAACATCAAACAGACAGTAAACTTATGAACTTCTATTGCAATTACAGAGTGTTACAATGAATATGTCTAAAAAGGGCCTAAATTAGTCACTTTAATTATGCTTTTTTTTGTTGTGATCAGTGGTATAAAGTACTTTAGTACAAAATCCTTTAAAGTACGATTTAAGTAGTTTTTCAGGGAATCTGTACTTTACTATTTTTGACTAATTTGACTTTTACTTCACTTTATTCCTAAAGAAAATTATGTACTTTTTACTCCATACATTTTCCCTGACACCCAAAAGTACTCATTACATTTTGAAGGCTTAGCTGGACAGGAAAATGGTCCAATTCACACACTAATCAAGAGAACATCCCTGGTAATCATCACTGCCTCTGATCTGGCAGACTCACTAAACACACGTTTCAATTGTAGATTGTCTGAGAGTTGGAGTGTGTCCCTGGCTATCCGTAAATAAAATAAACACAAACAAGAAAATTGCACCATCTGGTTAGCTTAATATAAGGAATTTAATATGATTTATACTTAAGTACATTTTAGACTTTTACCCAAGTAGTATTTTACTAGGTGATTCACTTTTACTTGAGTAATTTTCTATTCAGGTATCTGTACTTTTACTCAAGTATGACAATTGCATACTTTTCCCACCACTGTGATGCAAATGTTAAAGGGCCGTTCCACAAAATGGGTTCATTTTGGGTCCCTTTGATATTTTAAGTAGAAATGATGCACTGTATATTATATTTTTAAAAGCCTGTTAATTAGAATAAGTGCACTTTAATATAGACCATAGAGAATTCAATAAATAAAATTTAAGTGCACAAAATATATGTACCAATGGCAGATTGCCCCTTAAACAACTCCTACAGTACTGAACAACATATCAAAGTGCAGAACTTCAGTAGAATGCCCCTTAAAAAACACAGTTCAACAACTGCATAGTTTGTGTCCCTGTTTTTAAGACAATACTCACTGGTGGTAATCGGATCTTCAGCCTCCTTCTCTTTTATTGAGATATCCTCCTCTTTTACTCGAAAAGGTTCTTCCTCTTCTTTCAATTTTACGGCATCTTCCTCCTTTTTGATTCTGAAAGCTTCTACCTCTTTTTCCACTTTGACAACCTCTTTCCCATCTTCCTCTTTCACTGTAATATCATCCTCTTGTTTCTCCATTTTCATTCTTCAAGCCTCTTTGCCTCCTTTCACCAGTTTCTTTCTCCGTCTAGATTTGTGCGTTTATGCTCCGGGAAATTAGCCTAGTGCAGTATCAATGTAACACATTTGCTAATTTAACAAGCAAATTACGTATATAAATGAACCAGTAGATAGGTAAACAGAATTATGTTCGAAACACTAAGAGTAATATACACAAGAATGGTCTAAAGAGTTTTAGGTTTGCTAGCAAAGCACCGCGTGGCTAAACCAGAAGCCTTTTGTCGCTGTTGAAGAAGCCTCCTGTCCCGTCCACTAGATTATACGTCACGCAAGAAGCATCACCTGAAAGACTCCCATCACCTTCTCCTGGCTGGAGTGGGTAACGCAGTTTGGAAACAATAGTTACTACACTTTTGTATTGGAAAGAACGTCATAATAATTTAACAATAAACTGATATATTTTCTCTTACGTCTTACAAATAATACCGTCCTGTATACAGACGTAGAAGCTCAATAGTGTAATAATAATAGCCACCCTGATGTTTATAAACGTGGAAATCGAACCCTGCCGCACGAGCATGCTTTTGCAGCACAGTCGATAGCGCGCCGGACCTCGGGCTAGAAGGTCGAGGGTTCGAGACCTGCTCCCTACTGTTTCATTACAATATGAATATGTAAATGTTGAATAAATACTTATATGATTAGGTAGTTTTTTAATACACATTTGCTCTGTTCATTTTTTACATTCGTTTTTATTTAGACGTGACGGTACTATTCCTTTAAAGCTACGCTCTTTAAGATACAAATCATCCTGTAAACCAGGGGTGGGCAACTCCAGTCCTCGGGGGCTGATTGATGTCACACTTTTTCTCCCTCCCGAGCAAACACAGCTGATTAATCAAACTGCATCCTAAACTGAAGATTATGATTAGGTGATTAAGTCCGAGCTCTGGCTGGCCCACTCAAGGACGTTCCGAGACTTGTCTCGAAGCCACTTTTGCGATGTCTTGGCTGTGTGCTTATGTAACAGTATAACTTTACGTCGTCCCCTCGCCCCGACACGGGCGCGAACCAGGGACCCTCTGCACACATCAACAACAGTCAACCACGAAGCATCGTTACCCATCGCTCCACAAAGGCCGCGGCCCTTGCAGAGCAAGGGGCAACCCTACTTAATGTCTCAGAGCAAGTGACGTAACTGATTGAAATGCTACTAGCGCGTACCCGCTAACTAGCTAGCCATTTCACATCCGTTACACTTAGGGTCATTGTCCTGTTGGAAGGTGAACCTTTGGTGAACCTTTGTCCCAGTCTGAGGTCCTGAGCAGGATTTTATCAAGGATCTCTCTGTACTTTGCTCTGTTCATCTTTGCCTCGATCCTGACTTGTCTCCCAGTCCCCTTTTAAATTATACGAGAAAAAAATATTCAATTGTATTTATATCAGCAAGCAAGACTAAATTAAATAGGACTATTTATATAATGAATATGAATTCGGAGGGCAGAAATGATTAATTATTAAAGCATTAGATCTCTAACTAAAAGCTTCAATCATACAAAAGTTATACTTTTATTCCGACCTGGTTCTGTATCATATTAGTAAGAATGTCTCACCCGATGTTCAAGAATGGCCTTTTTCTCTTTATTCAGATTACAACCTCTCACTTTCAGTTATTTGAAAATGAAACCATCTCCAAAAGATCATTATTTTTAAAACAAGCCTTAGAAAGTTGGTTGCAATTTCAGTTTAATCCACCAGAAAAGACCAAACAAATAATACAAAAAAATTTAGTAACTGATCAAAATAAATAAATAAAATTGATTACATGAAAAAGGTATAATCTTTGTAAATTATACCATCAATAGGACTGGTGGAGTTGTCACACATGCAGCTCATAAAAATATATGGAAATGTCTGCACTACCCAAAATTACAACCAACTAATTGCAGCATTACCACAAAAATGGAAGAGACAAGTGGAAGGGTGGAAAAGTAAGAATCTTGTCTGTCATCCCTGCTTTAAAGACCAAACTTGGTTCATGAAAAATGTGAATGACACCAGATTCAAAACTGAAGTTATTTTACAAAATATATATGGGGATACAACGAACCTCTGCAGATTTAGCTGCGAAGAGACAGAATCATTAGATCATTTGTTTTGGTACTGTCCATATGTAGCTTGTTTTTGGTCGCAGGTCAAAGAATGGCAACATTTACCTGGAGCTAACTCTGCATACAGCACTACTGAATGATTTGAAAAGTCATAGTCAATTGATTAATAAAATAATAATACTTTTAGCAAACATGTTTATTTTTAATTTACAATCTGTAGCAACGATGAGAATATAAAAGTCAATAATTTTTGTGAAACAGCACAGTTAAAGATATATGGGAAATCAAACGGGGTGGTCTTCAGAGATAGATGGGAGAGGTTTAGGGTAACTGAAGGTTAGGACTGGATGGTCTTCAGAGACAGATGGGAGAGGTTTAGGGTAACTGAAGGATTGGACTGGATGGTCTTCAGAGATAGATGGGAGAGGTTTAGGGTAACTGAAGGATAGGACTGGATGGTCTTCAGAGATAGATGGGAGAGGTTTAGGGTAACTGAAGGATAGGACTGAATGGTCTCTCGGAAATAGATGGGAGAGGTTTAGGGTAACTGAAGGATAGGACTGGATGGTCTTCAGAGATAGATGGGAGAGGTTTAGGGTAACTGAAGGATAGGACTGGGTGGTCTTCAGAGATAGATGGGAGAGGTTTAGGGTAACTGAAGGATAGGACTGGATGGTCTTCAGAGATAGATGGGAGAGGTTTAGGGTAACTGAAGGATAGGACTGGGTGGTCTTCAGAGATAGATGGGAGAGGTTTAGGGTAACTGAAGGATAGGACTGGGTGGTCTTCAGAGATAGATGGGAGAGGTTTAGGGTAACTGAAGGATAGGACTGGGTGGTCTTCAGAGATAGATGGGAGAGGTTTAGGGTAACTAAAGGATTGGACTGGGTGGTCTTCAGAGATAGATGGGAGAGGTTTAGGGTAACTGAAGGATAGGACGGGGTGGTCTTCAGAGATAGATGGGAGAGGTTTAGGGTAACTGAAGGTTAGGATTAAAAACAAACTAAATATAACTATTGTAAAATACATTGTGTCCGTAAAATGTACATAGTATGTAGAAGCTGGACGTAGAAGCCTAATAGTTGTTGTGCATTAGTTTACTCTAATTAGGGGATGGATGGTAGGGTTAGTGGAAAACATGTTTTTATATACATACTTCGGAAAGTATTCAGGTTTTTAGAAATGTTTGCAAATTATAGAAAATCAAAAGAAATACCTTATTTACATAAGTTTTCAGACCCTTTGATATGAGACTCGCTCAGGTGCATGCTGTTTCCATTGATCATCCTTGAGATGTTTCTACAACTTGATTGGAGTCCACCTGTGGTAAATTCAATTGATTGGACATGATTTGGAAAGGCACACACCAGTCTATATACAGGTCCCACAGTTCACAGTGCATGTCAGAGCAAAAACCAAGCCATGAGGTGGCAGGTATGGTGCGTAGAGCCAAGTCAAGTTTCCTGCCATCCAGGACGTATATCAAATCCAATTGTATTGGTCACATACACGTTATTAGCAGATGTTATTGCAGGTGTAGTGAAATGCTTGTGTTTCTAGCGCCAACAGTGCAAGTAATATCTAACAAGTAATATCTAACAAATTGCACAACATATAGCCAATACACACAAATATAAGTAGGAATGAATTAAGACTATATACATAAGGACGAGCGATATCAGAGCGGAACGGACTAGGATACCGTAGACTAGTATAGAATACAGTATATACATATGAGATGAGTAATGCCAGATATGTAAACTTATTAAAGTGACTAGTGTTCCATTCCTTAAAGTGGCTAGTGATTTCTAGTCTATACCTATAGGCAGCAGCCTCTAATGTGCTAGTAATGGCTGTTTAACAGTCTGATGTCCTTGAGATAGAAGTTGTTTTTCAGTCTGTCAGTCACAGATTTAATGCACTTGTACTGACCTCGCCTTCTGGATGATAGCGGGTTGAACAGGCAGTGGCTCGGGTGGTTTATGTCCTTGATTATATATTTTTGGGCATCGGGTGCTGTAGGTGTCCTGGAGGGTGGGTAGTTTGCCCCCGGTAATGCGTTGGGCAGACTGTACCACCCTCTGGAGAGCCTTGCAGTTGTGGGTGGTGCAGTTGCCGTAACAGGTGGTAATACAGCCCGACAGGATGCTTTCATTCTGCATCTGTAAAAATTTGTGAGTGTTTTAGGTGACAAGCCAAATTTCTTTAGCCTCCTGAGGTTGAAGAGGCTCTGTTGCGCCTTCTTCACCACACTGTGTTCTTGGGGTCCTTCAATGCTGCAGAAGTGTTTTGGTACCCTTCCCAAGATCTGTGCCTCAACGCAATCCTGTCTCGGAGCTCTACGGACAATTCCTTCTACCTCATGGCTTGATTTTTGCTCTGACAGTCTCATAGCAAAGGATCTGAATACTTACTGTTATGTAAATAAGGTATTTCTGTTTTTTATCTTTAAGAAATTCGCTAAATTTTCATAAAACCTGTTTTTGCTTTCTCATAATGGGGTATTGTGTGTAGATTGCTGATAAAGAACCAGTTCGGAATATATAATTTTTTTAAATCCATTTTAAAATAAGGCTGTAACTTACTTAACAAAATGTGGAAAAAGTCAAGGGGTCTGAATACTTTCCGAAGGCACTGTACAAACATCACATTGAATATTCACCTCACTTTTGAAAAGCTCCATGAGGAAGAAAGGATTCCCAGATGATCTTTTAGATGTTCTGTCTTCAGGATGTTCTGGGTTGATGGCTGTTGGAGAGGGGAGGGGCAGTTGAGTGAGCTGGGGCCTTTTATTGCCCTGCCTCTGGGAGCCTGACAGCTTGTGACACAGTGAGAGAGGGTCTACCTGTAAGATATTCAGTTAGGCGAATTTAACAATGACTTGCAGGCAGTGGGTTAAGAATAACTATGACAAAAAATGAATACAGATTATACCACCACCCAAAAGGGCACTTCAGAGACTGTAAGGGCAAAGGGGCTTGTGCTCTACAAAGGTAGAGCCCTATCTGTCCACGTCCTGTCTGTCCTTAAACAAAGTGGGCACTGCTACATGTGGCAACAGCAACACTCACCTAAATAGCCCATATGCCACTGGGTGAGAGAAGTTTTCATTGTATTTGGGCATCATTATGTGAGGTGTTATTATGTGTTGTTAGCGATGAGCCTTGGTCAATTTAGCTAGGAATATGCCACCCTCTTCAATCTGTCACCTAATCCTGCCTAATGGGCAGGTCAGCCCTGGAGGAAAGTATTGGCTGTAAGAAGGAAGAGAAAACATAACATCTGGTTGTTTTTAAATTACCTCTTATGTCATTGCTTGCCAGAATAAATATTTTTATGAATATTTTTCCAATCTGCGTTACCCACTCCAGTCAGCAGATGGCGATATGAGTTTTTTTTTACAGGCGATGCTTCTTTCGTGACGTATAATCTAGTGGACGGGACAGGAGGCTTCTTCAACAGCGACAACACAGACTACTGATTCAACCACGCGGTTGTTTGCTAACGAACATAATACCGAAACATTGAAGCGTTTAAGACAAATCTTGTGTATATTACTCTTGGAGTTTTACACAGAATTCTGTTTACCTATTTACTAGTTCATTGAAACGTAGTTTGCTTGTTAAATTAGAAAATTGATACAGCACTAGGCTATTCGCCCGGAGCATGAGCTCAGTAAGCTTGGCGGAGATAGAAGCCCTGGTGAAAGGAGAGGAAGAAGCTTTCAGAATGAAAAAGGAGGAAGATGCGGTAACATTGAAAGAAGAGGAAGAACCTTTTGGAGTGGCAGAGGAGGCTATCTCAATAAAAGAGGAGGAAGACATTTTGGGAGTGAAAGTGGAGGAGACTGAAGATCCGATTAACACCAGTGAGTACTGTCTTACAAATGTCTTAAAAATAGGGGCACAAACTATGCAGCTGTTGAACTAATGTGGGGGTTTTAAACGGCATTGTACTGAAGTTCTACACTTGAATATGTTGTTCAGTACTGTAGGAATTGTTTAAAGGGTCAATCTGCCTTTGGTACATATATTTTGTGGACGTTTACATTAGATGTATTGAATTCTCCATGTGGTCTACATTAAAGTTCCCCTCATCTAATATAACAGGCTTTAAAATTCAATATTGGAGCATAATTTATACTTAAAATATCAAAGGGATGCAAAAGGAACCCATTTTGTGAAACGATCGAAATCATGACAAAAGTGGTCAATTTTGGTGCTTTTAGACATATTCATGCCTCTTGTAAGATCATATAATTCAAAGGTCATAAGTTCACCATCTGTTTGATGTTCTCATTCACACAGGAGAGAGACATGACTATCGTGGATCCTCTGGGGAGCCTCAACAACATCCTGATGCTGACGAGTCAGAGAAGAGTCTCTCCAGATCAGAACACCAGATGGTACAGCATGGTCTGGTCTAACATACAGCTTGCTCTATCTGGGTCTGGGCTGGGTGTCTGTAAAGCACTTTATGACAACAGTGACATCAGCATCCATAATGATATGTGTCTGTGTACCCTCTTTATGGTTACCAGGACAACGCTAGCCCGTCCACCCTCCTGGAGTCCCTGTTTCGTGCCTCTCCCGGTAGCGCCTTACTGCTGGGTATGAAGAGGTTGTCTGTGCTGCTGGTGGACTGCAGGAAAACAACGGGGCTGAGTGGAACTGTGAGAGGAGGAGAAGAGAAGAAAGGATCAGATTTGACTCATCAAAGTAAGTGCTGTAGTTTAGTTTGAACAAATACAATAGATCTGCCCACTGGTATCTGTTACCAGGACAACCAGCAGAGTTCTGTTAGTTGACAGGAAGATAGACTGGTATCTGTTACCAGGACAACCAGCAGAGTTCTGTTAGTTGACAGGAAGATAGACTGGTAGATATGGATATTATGAATAAAATAACACTGAAAAAGGATTCTGCCAATGAACAGAGAGAAACCAATAGAACATATAAAACCTTGGTGAAAGTTAGCTTTAGAGAGAAAGTATCAAGATAATCTGATGTAAGCTGCATGTTTTACAAAAACATTTTCTCAAAACATTATGGATGTTACATTGCCTGTCCCAGTCAACCCCCCCTTTCTTTACAAGACTCTAGAACACACAAACTAAACTCCAAACACTTCAATGTGGTCTGTATTGCTTCATTAACATCTGATCTACAGATATATTATTCTACACTACTGGTCAAAAGTTTTAGAACACCTACTCATTCAAGGGTTTTTCACATAGTCTACCAATGTGGTGAGGTCTCGCATAGGAGTTTCATCGTCTTTCGGCGCCAATAACAAATCATCCACGTATTGTACCAATACAGAACCTACAATTGACACCCTTTTAACGATTGTTTCAATGCAAAATGATACCAAGTGGGACTATTTGTAAATCCCATCGGTACTCTGCTAAAAGTTAGGTACAACGTGATCTAACACGTCTTCCACCACATAGAAACTGTAACCTCTATGAACCACTTATCGATCCAACAGACTATACACCTCTAGGTGAAAGTTCTATTCCTGCTAACCTCAAAACCAGTATTTGTTGATCTTTTGAAAAAGATGCAAACTCTTGTATAGCTGCATTTCCTGCTAATGCACTAGGTTCCAGTATCACATTACACTCATTCTTCCAATGCCCGATAGTCCCACATCTAAAACAGGGAGCCATCTCCTTACACTTTGATGTTTGTTCGCTACGTTTCTTAGTTTGATCCTGGCCATTGAAACCATAGTTAGTGATTTTCTCTATGGTCCTATTAATCCCTTGCACGTCTGCGAGGTGAGCGAAGTCATATTCCACCCTCAAAACGTCGTCTTGAATTAAATCTACTACCCCCGCAATTATGGTGTTGATCACAGGGTTCAACCCCGTCATTAAAGCAGAAGCGCTAATACACTCCCGTTCTCAGTCCTTCTGTATTAGTGTACTGGTGTTACACTTTCTGGGGTTATTGTTATGCATTTTCTGTTGATAGAATGCTGACATCAAAACACTGGTATATATTGAGCTTTTGATTCTGGTGTTATGTCCTTGTGCCAAGTCTTAATTGCCTCCCTGAATTCTTTATTTGATTTGAGTTCTCCTTCAGCAGGGAGAGTGTTGTCCTATTTAATCCAGTTGGCTGAATGTTTCCCATATTCCAGGTGAATTGGTAGAATGCTTGTGCTCTTCTTTTAGCGCCTCCATGGCTTTCTTCAGTTCTACTGGCCCTATTTTACAGAGAGGAACGGGACCATTTGTCGCCATATCAATAGTTATTATTCCCTAAACACTCCCGACGGAGTTCAGGGTATTTTAGATTTCTTCACTCCCGTCTATAATACACACCTTCTATTAACTATTTTCTAAGATAGCACTACACACTTCCCAGGATAATAATTAATTGGTCACGGCACTTAATACCTTGTATTAGAACCGATACCATAAACGTCTGCGAATCCATTACTGGAGAATACGGACAGGACTTTATGTCCTATTCCAGTACTTCCTCAAATATCACTATTATTGATAACCCTCATCTCTCATCGCGCCCTCTCCCCATAGGCATAAACCAACCTCTTTTACACACACACACTCACACACTGCGTTCTCACGTCCCCTGCTACCGGGCCTGTTGCCCTACACTCACACACTGCGCTCTCACGTCCACAGCTACCGGGCCTGTTGCCCTACACTCACACCCTGCGCTCTCACGTCCACTGCTACCGGGCCTGTTGCCTTACACTCACACCCTGCGCTCTCACGTCCACTGCTACCGGGCCTGTTGCCCTACACTCACACCCTGCGCTCTCACGTCCACTGCTACCGGGCCTGTTGCCCAACACTCACACCCTGCGCTCTCACGTCCACTGCTACCGGGCCTGTTGCCTTACACTCACACCCTGCGCTCTCACGTCCACTGCTACCGGGCCTGTTGCCCTACACTCACACCCTGCGCTCTCACGTCCACTGCTACCGGGCCTGTTGCCCAACACTCACACCCTGCGCTCTCACGTCCACTGCTACCGGGCCTGTTGCCCTACACTCAGACCCTGCGCTCTCACGTCCACTGCTACCGGGCCTGTTGCCTTACACTCACACCCTGCGCTCTCACGTCCACTGCTACCGGGCCTGTTGCCCTTCTTACAGGTCTATATACCGTTACACGATTGTTTTACCCTCCACAGGATTACCCTGTTCAGGTCTTCCCCTCTATGAGATTACACCCTCCACAGGATTACCCTGTTCAGGTCTTCCCCTCTATGAGATTACACCCTCCACAGGATTACCCTGTTCAGGTCTTCCCCTCTATGAGATTACACCCTCCACAGGATTACCCTGTTCAGGTCTTCCCCTCTATGAGATTACACCCTCCACAGGATTACCCTGTTCAGGTCTTCCCCTCTATGAGATTACACCCTCCACAGGATTACCCTGTTCAGGTCTTCCCCTCTATGAGATTACACCCTCCACAGGATTACCCTGTTCAGGTCTTCCCCTCTATGAGATTACACCCTCCACAGGATTACCCTGTTCAGGTCTTCCCCTCTATGAGATTACACCCTCCACAGGATTACCCTGTTCAGGTCTTCCCCTCTATGAGATTACACCCTCCACAGGATTACCCTATTCAGGTCTTCCCCTCTATGAGATTACACCCTCCACAGGATTACCCTGTTCAGGTCTTCCCCTCTATGAGATTACACCCTCCACAGGATTACCCTGTTCAGGTCTTCCCCTCTATGAGATTACACCCTCCACAGGATTACCCTGTTCAGGTCTTCCCCTCTATGAGATTACACCCTCCACAGGAACTATCCTGCTCGGGACTTATGAGACTTACCCTCCACAGATCTATTCTGCTCGGGACTTACTATATACTTATGTGGCTACTACAACTAGGCTCTCACCCCGTTGTAGTTTTGCAGGGAACCAACCCCGCCGGTATTTACCCCCTAGGATTTACCCTTTGCAGGTTCCAACCTGCGTGGGCTTCCCTTCCGGGACTCACCCTATATTAATAGTAATCACAGGTATTAACCCACTAGGATTTACTATTGACTTTATAGCACTAGCAGGAACCAACCTACTAGGGAGTTACCCCCTAGGACTTACCCTACAGGTACCAGCCTGTATGAGTTTACCTTCCGGGACTTACCTTTTACTCTAAAGCTGCGACTAGTCGTTACACAATGGGCCTATAGAATTAAACTTTGGAATGAAACAGACATCTCAACATCATCTGTTCAGAGGAGACTGCGTGAATCAGGCCTTCATGGTTGAATTGCTGCAAAGAAACCACTACTAAAGGACACCAATAAGAAGAGACTTGCTTGGGCCAAGAAACACGAGCAATGGACATTAGACCGGTGGATATCTGTCCTTTGGTCTAATGAGTCCAAAGTTGAGATTTTTGGTTCCACGCATCATGTCTTTGTGAGATGCGGGGGAGGTGAGCGGAGGATCTCGGCATGTGTGGTTCCCACCGTGAAGCATGGAGGAGGAGATGTGATGGTGTGCGGGTGCTTTGCTGTTGACAATGTCAGTGATTTATTTATTCAAGTCACACTTAACCAGCATGGCTTCCACAGCATTCTGCAGCGATATGCCATCCCATCTGGTTTGGGCTTAGTCCCACTGTCATTTGTTTTTCAACAGACCAATGACCCAGCACACCTCCAGGCTGTGTAAGAGCTATTTGACCAAGAAGGAGAGTGATGGAGTGCTGCATCAGATGACCTGGCCTACACAATCCCCCGACCTCAACCAAATCGAGATGGTTTGGGATGAGTTGGATCGCAGAGTGAAGGAAAAGCCGCCTACAAGTTCTTATCATATATGTGGGAACTCCTACAAGACTGTTGGAAAAGCATTCCAGGTGAAGCTGGTTGAGAGAAAGCCAAGAGTGTGCAAAGCTTTCAAGGCAAAGGGTGGCTACTTTTGAAGAATCTAATATATATTTAGATTTGTTTAACACTTGTGGTTACTATATGATTCCATGTGTTTTTTAATAATTTTGATGTCTTTATTATTCTACAATGTAGAAAATAGTAAAAATAAAGAAAAACCCTTGAATGAGTAGGTGAGTCCAAACTTTTGACTGGTACTGTACATTAAATTCCCTGACAACAGCTCCAGTGGACATTCCTGCAGTCAGCATGCAGGTTGCCCACTCCCTCAGAGATCTGTGGCATTGTTGTGTGACAAAACTGCACATTTTCGAGTGGCCTTTTATTATCCCCAGCACAAGGTGCACCTGTGTAATAATCAAGCTGTTCAATCAGCTTCTTGATATGCCACACCTGACAGGTGGATGGATTATCTTGGCAAAGAATACATGTTGACTAACAGGGATGTAAAAAATTCTGCAGTCTTTTTTTTTCAGCTTATGAAACATCCAACACTTTGCATGTTAAGTTTATATTTTTGTTTATTGTAGTTACTCTCAGTTTTAGGAGCATCTACCCAAATATTTCACCTTATTCTTAACTTTACCCAAAATATGACATCAGCGCTAGTCAAAAATGTTTAAATCTGTGAACGTCTAAATAAGAAATTGGTCCATTTAAACAGCCCCTTTCAACCACGGTGGATATGTTACTGATGTGCTTTGTATCTTCGACGTAAAAACAAGTTTTGGACCTCCACACAAAATTACTTCTTTAGTTATTTTATGTTTAAGGAAGTGTGTAGGTCACATTCTGTATCATACAGCTATGAAAGTTATATACACTGCTCAAAAAAATAAAAGGAACACTTAAACAACACAATGTAACTCCAAGTCAATCACACTTCTGTGAAATCAAACTGTCCACTTAGGAAGCAACACTTATTGACAATAAATTGCACATGCTGTTGTGCAAATGGAATAGACAAAAGGTGGAAATTATAGGCAATTAGCAAGACACCCTCAATAAAGGAGTGATTCTGCAGGTGGTGACCACAGACCACTTCTCAGTTCCTATGCTTCCTGGCTGATGTTTTGGTCACTTTTGAATGCTGGCGGAGCTCTCACTCTAGTGGTAGCATGAGAGGGAGTCTACAACCCACACAAGTGGCTCAGGTAGTGCAGCTCATCCAGGATGGCACATCAATGCGAGCTGTGGCAAGAAGGTTTGCTGTGTCTGTCAGCGTAGTGTCCAGAGCATGGAGGCGCTACCAGGAGACAGGCCAGTACATCAGGAGACGTGGAGGAGGCCGTAGGAGGGCAACAACCCAGCAGCAGGACCGCTACCTCCGCCTTTGTGCACGGAGGAGCACTGCCAGAGCCCTGCAAAATGACCTCCAGCAGGCCACAAATGTGCATGTGTCTGCTCAAACGGTCAGAAACAGACTCCATGAGGGTGGTATGAGGGCCCGACGTCCACAGGTGGGGGTTGTGCTTACAGCCCAACACCGTGCAGGACGTTTGGCATTTGCCAGAGAACACCAAGATTGGGAAATTCGCCACTGGCGCCCTGTGCTCTTCACAGATGAAAGCAGGTTCACACTGAGCACATGTGACAGACGTGACAGAGTCTGGAGACGCCGTGGAGAACGTTCTGCTGTCTGCAACCTCCTCCAGCATGACCGGTTTGGCGGTGGGTCAGTCATGGTGTGGGGTGGCATTTCTTTGTGGGGCCGCACAGCCCTCCATGTGCTCGCCAGAGGTAGCCTGACTGCCATTAGGTACCGAGATGAGATCCTCAGACCCCTTGTGAGACCATATGCTGAGACATGCACATTTTTACTATCATTCTTCATGTCATTTATCTGTTTCATAGTGTAGTTTCTTCTTTTTATTCAGTTTAGTCACATGATTTCTCAATTTGCAATACGTTTGCCAATCAGTTATACAGCCAGACCTATTTGCCATCTCTTTTGCCTCCCTCTTCATCATACCATTTTTTGATTCCTCATCAATCCACGTGGATTTAACAGTTTTTACAGTCATTTTCTTATCGGGTGCATGCTTATTAGTAACTGGGATAAGCAATTTCATAAATGTGTCAAGGGCAGCGTCTGGTTGCTCATCATTACACACCACGGACCAACAAATATTATTTACATCAACAACATAGGAATCACTACAAAAGATTGTATGACCTCTTTTACACAATATTAGGCCCAGCCTTTGGAACTGTGGTTTTCCTAGACATGGCTACTATATTGTGATCACTACATCTGATGGATCTGGATACTGCTTTAAAACACATTTCTGCAGCATTAGTAAAGATATGATCAAAACATGTTGATGATTTCATTCCTCTACTGTTTGTAACTACCCTGGTAGGTTGACTGATAACCTGAACAAGGTTGACAGCACTGGTTACAGTTTGAAGCTTTCTCTTGAGTGGGCAGCCTGATCACAGCTTTCCTCCAGTATTAGTTAATTAATTACCAGTGTCTGGAGTTTAGTTTTCCTGTTCTACAGTCTTGTAAAGATAGGGGGGTTGACTGGGACAGACAATGTAACATCCATAATATTTTGAGAAAATGTTTTTGAAAAACGAGCACCTTACATTGGATCATCTTAGAACTTTCTCTCTAAAGCTAACTTTCATCAAGGTTTTATATGGTCTATTGGTTTCTCTCTTTTAATTGGCAGAATCCTTTTTCAGTGTTATGATATTCATAACATCCATATCCACCAGTCCATCTTCCTGTCAACTAACAGAACTCTGCTGGTTGTCCTGGTAACAGATACCATTGGGCAGATCTATTGTATTTGTTCAAACTAAACTACAGCACTTACTTTGATGTGTCAAATCTGATCCTTTCTTCTCTCCTCCTCCTCTCACAGTTCCACTCAGCCCCGTTGTTTTCCTGCAGTCCACCAGCAGCACAGACAACCTCTTCATACCCAGCAGTAAGGTGCTACCGGGAGAGGCACGAAATGGGGACTCCAGGAGGGAGGAAGGGCTAGCGTTGTCCTGGTAACCATAAAGAGGGGACACAGACACATCATTATGGATGCTGATGTCACTGTTGTCATGAAGTGCTTTACAGAAACCCAGCCCAGACCCAGATAGAGGAAGCTGTATGCTAGACCAGACCAAGCTGTACCATCTGATGTTCTGATCTGGAGAGACTCTTCTCTGCCTCGTCAGCATCAGGATGTTGTTGAGGCTCCCCAGAGGATCCACGATAGTCATGTCTCTCTCCTGTGTGAACGAGAACATCAAACAGATTGTAAACTTATGACCATCTATTACAATCACAGAGTCTTACAAGAGGCATGAATATGTATAAAAAGAGCCTAAAATGACCACTTTCATAATTTTGTCAAATATTGTTTGTGTTGTAAATGTAAAAGGGTCGTTCCACTAAATGGGTGCCTTTCACGTCCCTTTGACATTTTAAGTAGGAAATTATGCATCAATATTGCATTTTAAAAGCCTGTTATTTTAGATGAAGTGCACTTTAATACAGACAACAAGGATAATTAAATACATCTCATTTAAAAGTCCCAAAAATATATGTATCAATGGCAGATTACACCTTAAACAATTCCTACAGTACTGAACAACATAGTCAAGTGTAGAACTTCAGTAGAATGTCCCTTTAAAACCACACATTAGTTCAACAACTGCATAGCTTTTGCCCCTGTTTTTAAGTCAGTACTCACTGGTGGTAATCGGATCTTCAGCCTCCTCCTTTTTCACTCCCAAAACGTCTTCCTCCTCTTTAATTGAGATAGCCTCCTCTTCCTCTTTTACTCTAAAAGGTTCTTCCTCTTCTTTCACTACATTCTCTTCTTGTATTGTTACGGCATCTTCCTCCTTTTTGATTCTCAAAGCTTCTACCTCCTCCTCTTCCACTCTGACAACCTCTCTCCCATCTTCCTCTTTCACTGTAATATCATCCTCTTCTTTCAATGTGATAGCCTCCTCTTCCTCGTCTTTCATTCTGAATGCTTCTTCCTCTCCTTTCATCAGAGCTTCTTTCTCCGTCTAGTTTAGTGAGCTCATGCCAGGTCGCAGTTGTAAATGAGAACTAGTTCTCAACTAGTCTACTTGGTTAAATAAAGGTGAAATAAATAAAAATGTAAAATGCTCAGGGACATTAGCCTAGCGCAGTACCAATGTAACACATTTGCTAATGTAATAAGCAAATTGCGTTTAAATGAACAAGTAGATACGTAAACAGAATGATGTTCTAAACACTAAGATTAATAATACATAAAATACACAAGATTGGTCTAAAGATCTTAAACGTTTCGGTTTTATGTTCGCTAGCAAACCACCGCGGTGGGTGAATCAGAAGCCTTTTGTCGCTGTTGAAGAGGCCTCCCGTCCCGTCCAATATATTATACGTCACACAAGAACCATCAACTGAAAGACTCACATCGCCGTCTGCTGCCTGGAGTGGGTAACGCAGACTGGGAAAAAATCCCCATTACATTGTTTATTCTGGCAAGCAATGTCATAAGAAGTCATTTAAAAACAACCAGATGTTATGTTTTCTCTTACTTCTTACAGTCAATAATTTCCTCCAGGGCTGACCTGCCCATTAGGCAGGATTAGGTGACAGATTGAAGAGGGTGGCATATTCCTAGCTAAATTGACCAAGGCTCATCTGGTGGTATAATTTGTATTCATTTTTGCCATAGTTATTCTGAACCTACTGCCTGCAAGTTGTCGTTATCTACACCCAAAAAATTAAAATATCTTCTCAGATATCTCAAATATTTTTCTCAGACTTCAAAAGTGGTCTCCTGATGTGGTTTAATTATTGTTGTGGACTTAGAACATCCAATGTTGTTGTTTTTCTATTAACAGTGTGATTTTGGAAGCGAAAAACAGAAAAACAGCGACAATCAGAAACCTTGAAAAACTAAACGTAGAATATAAATGAAATATTAGGTCCTTGAATGGTCAAAAACCTCTTCAAATAGAAGTACGTTTATAGCACAAAATATCTTACAGGTAGGCCATCTCTCAGTATTTAGCAAGACTTTCATATGGCCAGGAAGGTCATTGAGAATAACAATAGACAATAGTTATTGTTGCTAGTTTAGGGATGAAGATAGTGAAGGTTCATGAATGTTACAGATGTGGTGTTCACAGTGCGGATTTTAACAGAGGGGGATTAGAACCCCAAAGTAATAGTGGTACAAAAGATCATAAAGGTCATTTAACATTCTGGTTTAGGTGGAAAAAACTTTTTGGAAACCACTATTCACACTATGTACAGACATAGAAAACCATCACGTCAAGGAGGTGTAACAGTGATGAATGGCTATTCAATGTACAACAGTAGTCTTCTGTAACAAGCAATACCTGGTAAATATGTTTACATACATCCATGACTGAATGGTTTCATGAACTCCGTTAAAGGTTTTGTAAGTAAGTTGTAACTGGTCCTCAATCAGCAGTCTGAATTAACCCAGAGGCACCAAACATCAACTTTTAGAGAAGTTTGGAGATTATTCCACAAGTAAGGTGCAAAGAGCTGATTTACCTAACTCTGTACAGACCAAAGGAATTCCCAGAGCTAGCCATCCCTGAGACTGTATATGATAACACCAACTCTTACCTCTAATGGTTATTGTAGATGTTAGCTACAGAGGGAGTTACTGTCAAAGAGCTTTTTAAATGCAAAGAGAGCAATGAATGGACCTACGTGACCACAAAGAGGGTCAAGCCTACTTCCTGATGGAGAATACAGGGATGTGTACTGAACCTGTACCCATAATAAAACAAAGTGCACTATGGTCAAATGCATCTAATGGCTTTAATGAAGTGGCAGCTGCATTCATATAGATGATGTCACCACAGTCTAGGACCAGTAAGAACATTGATTGAATGATCTGCTTTGTACTATTAAGCAAGAGGCCTGACCTATTTCTATAGAAGACCCTTTTCATACTCAGCATCTTAATTAACTAACTCATCAATAGGTTTTTAAAAGACAGCTTAATGTCTATACAGAAACCCAGCCTAAAACACCACCTCAGCATCTTAATGAACTAACTCATCAATATGTTTTTTTAAAGACAGCTTAACATCTAGACAGAAACTCAGCCTAAAACACCAACTCAGCATCTTAACTAACTCATCAATATGGTTTTTAAAAGACAGGTTAAAGTCAGATACACCATACAAGGTACACACCTAGCCGCCTGCTATAGACCACCCTCTGCCCCCAGCTGTGCTCTGGACACCATATGTGAACTGATTGCCCCCCATCTATCTTCAGAGCTCGTGCTGCTAGGCGACCTAAATTGGAACATGCTTAACACCCCAGCCATCCTACAATCTAAGCTTGATGCCCTCAATCTCACACAAATTATCAATGAACCTACCAGGTACCACCCCAATTCCGTAAACACGGGCACCCTCATAGATATCATCCTAACCAACTTGCCCTCCAAATACACCTCTGCTGTTTTCAACCAAGATCTCAGCGATCACTGCCTCATTGCCTGCATCCGTAATGGGTCAGCGGTCAAACGACCTCCACTCATCACTGTCAAACGCTCCCTGAAACACTTCAGCGAGCAGGCCTTTCTGATCGACCTGGCCGAGGTATCCTGGAAGGATATTGATCTCATCCCGTCAGTAGAGGATGCCTGGATATTTTTTAAAAATGCCTTCCTCACCATCTTGAATAAGCATGCCCCATTCAAGAAATTTAGAACCAGGAACAGATATAGCCCTTGGTTCTCTCCTGACCTGACTGCCCTTAACCAACAGAAAAACATCCTATGGCGTTCTGCATTAGCATCGAACAGCCCCCGTGATATGCAACTTTTCAGGGAAGCTAGAAACCAATATACACAGGCAGTTAGAAAAGCCAAGGCTAGCTTTTTCAAGCAGAAATTTGCTTCCTGCAACACAAATTCAAAAAAGTTCTGGGACACTGTAAAGTCCATGGAGAATAAGAACACCTCCTCCCAGCTCCCAACTGCACTGAAGATAGGAAACACTGTCACCACCGACAAATCCACTATAATTGAGAATTTCAATAAGCATTTTTCTACGGCTGGCCATGCTTTCCACCTGGCTACCCCTACCCCGGTCAACAGCACTGCCCTCCCCTCTGCTACTCGCCCAAGCCTTCCCCATTTCTCTTTCTCCCAAATACAGTCAGCTGATGTTCTGAAAGAGCTACAAAATCTGGACCCTTACAAATCAGCCGGGCTAGATAATCTGGACCCTTTCTTTCTAAAACTATCTGCTGAAATTGTTGCCACCCCTATTACTAGCCTTTTCAACCTCTCTTTCGTGTCGTCTGAGATTCCCAAAGATTGGAAAGCAGCTGCGGTTATCCCCCTCTTCAAAGGGGGGGACACTCTTGACCCTAACAGCTACAGACCTATATCTATCCTACCCTGCCTTTCTAAGGTCTTCGAAAGCCAAGTCAACAAACAGATTACCGACCATTTCGAATCCCACCATACCTTCTCCACTATGCAATCTGGTTTCAGAGCTGGTCATGGGTGCACCTCAGCCACGCTCAAGGTCATAAACGATATCTTAACCGCCATCGATAGGAAACAATACTGTGCAGCCGTATTCATTGACCTGGCCAAGGCTTTTGACTCTGTCAATCACCACATCCTCATCGGCAGACTCGACAGCCTTGGTTTCTCTAATGATTGCCTCGCCTGGTTCACCAACTACTTCTCTGATCGAGTTCAGTGTGTCAAATCGGAGGGTCTGTTGTCCGGGCCTCTGGCAGTCTCTATGGGGGTGCCACAGGGTTCAATTCTTGGACCGACTCTCTTCTCTGTATACATCAATGATGTCGCTCTTGCTGCTGGTGATTCTCTGATCCATCTCTACGCAGACGACACTATTCTGTATACTTCTGGCCCTTCTTTTGACACTGTGTTAACAACCCTCCAGGCGAGCTTCAATGCCATACAACTCTCCTTCCGTGGCCTCCATTTGCTCTTAAATACAAGTAAAACTAAATGCATGCTCTTCAACCGATCGCTGCCTGCACCTGCCCGCCTGTCCAACATCACTACTCTGGACGGCTCTGACTTAGAATATGTGGACAACTACAAATACCTAGGTGTCTGGTTAGACTGTAAACTCTCCTTCCAGACTCACATCAAACATCTCCAATCCAAAGTTAAATCTAGAATTGGCTTCCTATTCCGCAACAAAGCATCCTTCACTCATGCTGCCAAACATACCCTTGTAAAACTGACCATCCTACCAATCCTCGACTTCGGTGATGTCATTTACAAAATAGCCTCCAAAACCCTACTCAATAAATTGGATGCAGTCTATCACAGTGCCATCCGTTTTGTCACCAAAGCCCCATATACTACCCACCACTGCGACCTGTACACTCTCGTTGGCTGGCCCTCGCTTCATACTCGTCGTCAAACCCACTGGCTCCAGGTCATCTACAAGACCCTGCTAGGTAAAGTCCCCCCTTATCTCAGCTCGCTGGTCACCATAGCAGCACCTACCTGTAGCACGCGCTCCAGCAGGTATATCTCTCTGGTCACCCCCAAAACCAATTCTTCCTTTGGCCGCCTCTCCTTCCAGTTCTCTGCTGCCAATGACTGGAACGAACTACAAAAATCTCTGAAACTGGAAACACTTATCTCCCTCACTAGCTTTAAGCACCAGCTGTCAGAGCAGCTCATAGATTACTGCACCTGTACATAGCCCATCTATAATTTAGCCCAAACAACTACCTCTTTACCTACTGTATTTATTTATTTATTTATTTTGCTCCTTTGCACCCCATTATTTCTATCTCTACTTTTTTTCTATCTCTACTATCTCTACTTTTTTCTTTTTTTTACTTGCTATATTGTATTTACTTCGCCACCATGGCCTTTTTATATTTTTATTTATTTATATATATATTTTGTTTGCCTTCACCTCCCTTATCTCACCTCACTTGCTCATATTGTATATAGACTTATTTTTCACTGTATTATTGACTGTATGTTTGTTTTACTCCATGTGTAACTATGTGTTGTTGTATGTGTCGAACTGCTTTGCTTTATCTTGGCCAGGTCGCAATTGTAAATGAGAACGTGTTCTCAATTTGCCTACCTGGTTAAATAAAGGTGAAATAAAAAAAATAAAAAAAACAAGGTACACACACTTCAATCATTAGAATTATTTTTGTACAATCTAGAAAACAACATATACTTCGTTTTTTTTGTATTGTTGTAACGGGTCTCGTCCCGTGTATTGTCATAACGGGTCTCGTCCCGTGTATTGTCATTACGGGTCTCGTCCCGTGTATTGTCATTACGGGTCTCGTCCCGTGTTTTGTCACTACGGGTCTCGTCCCGTGTATTGTTGTAACGGGTCTCGTCCCGTGTATTGTCATTACGGGTCTCGTCCCGTGTATTGTTACTATGGGTCTCGTCCCGTGTATTGTCGTAACGGGTCTCGTCCCGTGTTTTGTCACTACGGGTCTCGTCCCGTGTATTGTCACTACGGGTCTCGTCCCGTGTTTTGTCATTACGGGTCTCGTCCCGTGTATTGTTACTATGGGTCTCGTCCTGTGTATTGTCATTACGGGTCTCGTCCCGTGTATTGTCATTACGGGTCTCGTCCCGTGTATTGTTGTAACGGGTCTCGTCCCGTGTATTGTCATTACGGGTCTCGTCCCGTGTATTGTCATTACGGGTCTCGTCCCGTGTATTGTTGTAACGGGTCTCGTCCCGTGTATTGTTGTAACGGGTCTCGTCCCGTGTATTGTCATTACGGGTCTCGTCCCGTGTATTGTCATTACGGGTCTCGTCCCGTGTATTGTTGTAACGGGTCTCGTCCCGTGTATTGTCATTACGGGTCTCGTCCCGTGTATTGTCGTTACGGGTCTCGTCCCGTGTATTGTCGTAACGGGTCTCGTCCCGTGTATTGTCGTTACGGGTCTCGTCCCGTGTATTGTCGTAACGGGTCTCGTCCCGTGTATTGTCATTACGGGTCTCGTCCCGTGTATTGTTGTAACGGGTCTCAACCCGTGTATTGTTACTATGGGTCTCGTCCCGGGTATTTATTAGAGGTTTACACCTCGCTCATTGTTTGGGTTACAGCCTCGTGTAAAATATACGTGTTTGCTTTGGGCTTCGTCCCCGTCATCTTTATGACGTACGCATCTGTGGGTAGAAAAAAACAAACTATTTTGTATTCCTGCGCCTGTCTCCGATCTTTATACAACGTGACACACTTCAATCATAAGAATCATTTTTGTGCACTCTAGAAAACAACATATACTTAGTTTTACACAGATTCAATAACAATTTAAGGTCAGTAAAGGTTTTCTGTAAAATAATGACAGCATACTGTAGTTCAGATAGAGACTGATCAGCAGGGTGGGCAATATAGTACACAACTGTATTGTCTGCATACAGATGCAGGTAGCAGTTTATTTTGACAAAACAATATTGTTAATGTATACAATATAGTTGTTTATTATACATTATAACATATAAAACAATGCCTAGGAACTAAAGATTTTATATGCAACATTTGAACAACAATTTGACCACCCTTGGGTTACGATGTATATGACATGACAAGATACTTTAGTCATCTTTTTTTATTGACATGTTTATAATCCAAAAGTATGTTTTTAGAGGGGAGGGAAATACTGTTTATGTTAAACTGTAGAGAACAAGAACCTTTGGTGAATCAAGGAGTCCCTGATATTTTATATACTACACATGTCCAAAAAGCTGGTTCTGACAATAAACTTTTTAGTTTCAAACGTCAAGACAGGACCGTACTGTAGTACTACACTATTACACTGTTATGTACTACTAATGTACTAGTCTCTAAGATGTTAAGAAATATCTACAAGGGGAACATGTACACAATATAACATATTCCCACAGCATCTAAGGATACTGACACTGACATTGTATTATGTTATGTGACAGTAGCATAAGGATACAGAACCAGTCAAAAGTTTGGACACATCTACTCATTCAAGGGTTTTTCTTTATTTTCACTATTTTATACATTGTAGAATAATAGATGAAGACATCAAAACCATGAAATAGCAGTGAAGTCCTATTACCAGATAGGAAGTAGCAGTGAAGTCCTATTACCAGTCTTGTATGTATCAGTTCATGAGGGTTGCCTAATCACACATATGACATTTTGGAAAGATGTGACCTTTTTAACCCCTCAAAACAGCACCTATGACCTCAATGTAAGGCACTTCCGGTTGTCACAGGAAGCTACAATTAAACACATTTCCTCACTGGGACACCCGTTTACATAATCCTGAGTTTCAAGTCTTTATGTTAAAAACTGATTGATTTTCATAGGGTTGAATACCTCTTTTAGGGTCAACTTAACCACTTCCGGTTGCTCCAGGAAGCTGAAAAACAACACAGGTAATCCTTATAGTAGCCTGATTAGTTGTCATTGATGATAGTTTTCTAGGGTAACCCTAACCCACTTAGTCATCCAGTTGAATTTCGAGCAGCAGGCAATGTATTCCTAAGGGGAGAGAACTAAGGCACATTTAGGAATTGATTCACTGTTAACACTGTTGTGTTGGATCAATATCCACCTTCGTTGCAAAGTTTCCATGCAATTTGATCCAGATTTCCATGTGAATATTGTCACGATCCTGACCTATTTCTGTTAGTTTGTTGTATGTGTTAGTTGGTCAGGACGTGAGTTTGGGTGGGCATTCTATGTTTTCTGTTTCTATGTTGGTTTAGGGTTGCCTGGTATGGCTCTTAATTAGAGGCAGGTGTTTTGCGTTCCTCTAATTGAGAGTCATATTTAGGTAGGTTGTTTCACAGTGTTCGTTGTGGGTGGTTGTCTCCTGTGTCAGTGTTTGTCGCACCATACGGGACTGTTCGGTTGGTTTTTGTACATCGTCATTTTGTGTAGTCTATTTTCCCTGTTCGTGCGTTCTTCGTGTTTAATGTAAGTTCGTCGTCCAGGTCTGTCTACTCCGTTTGTTGTTTTGTTAGTTATATTGAAGTTCGTGTTTTTTCGTCTTGTCTTTAAATAAATTATGTGTTCACAACCCGCTGCGCCTTGGTTCCGTCACTACTCCTCCTTTTCGGTTGAAGAGGAGGAGGACTACCGTTACAAATATTCTCAAATCTGCATAAAACAATATACACATTTTCCCATCAGAAATGTTTGCATCAAACAGACTTATTGCGGATAAAAGGCTTTGCGTTATGACGTAGTGCACAAGAAGAATAACGTTTGCTGTTAAATTCCAATGTACCGAATGAAAAATACAAGTTAAATTGGTTTCCATCACATTTTCAACTCTCCTGATGGTTTGAAAAACTTGTGTAAAATAGAAAACGTGCTCTTGTCCCGTGCACTGTAGCCTGCAGCTCACATATACAGTGATGGTAGGCTACCTACATGATGAGATTATTATGGATGAGAGAGATATTATTTTATTTGTCAAATGGCAGCCAAGCATCAATCATCATGTCACCAGAATAAGAACATCAAAATGTATTGGAAAGGAGCATCAAGCTCATCACATGCAGTTTCACCACCCTGTGAAGTTCATAACTTATTTTGTCTGTAGCCTAATAAACTACATGGTTTCCCAAGTCGTAGAGGGAGGACCACACAACATATCATCACGTGACTCCAAGTTAAATAAGATGTGATGGTTGGTATATAAATATTTGTGGATAAATGAGTTTCCACCGCCATTTCTTGCTCATACATTTTTACTGACACAAAAAGACCCCACCATGTCAAACAAACTAACAAATTGTCTATCTGCATTAATAAAAGTGTACAGGCATATCCTGTTTCCGTCATCCCGGTCATTACTTTTGAAATGGTTGGATCAATATCCACCTTCATGATATGGATGAAGCCTGATTTGGAATGTCTGAGTAGTTCTATCTGATGTCATAATACACCTCTGATAGTCAAGTGATATTTAGAATGTCTGAGTAGTTCTATCTGATGTCATAATACACCCTTCTGATGATGTCATAATACACCTCTGATAGTCAAGTGATATTTAGAATGTCTGAGTAGTTCTATCTGATGTCATAATACAGCCCTCTGATAATCAAGTGATATTTAGAATGTCTGAGTAGTTCTATCTGATGTAATAATACACTCTGATAGTGATCTATTTGCTCCATTGTTTCCATGTCAGTTGGTTTCCCACTCTGATGATTTATATCTGACAGAGGGGCTTTAAAGGAATAGTATGGTCACATTTACAGGTTGTGGCTCAGTATTCTTAGTATGATGTGAAAAAAGAACAATCAACTATTTATTGATAATGTATATTCCTATTCAGCTTCTACATCTGCATAGAGGCAAACAGTATCTTAAAGTTGATTAAATATAAATATATATATAAATTGTACACTTCTATCTTCACAATTTGAATTATTATTCATCAAAAACTATACCAACAATACACTGCAGCTTTGACGTCAAGAAGAGAATGGGCTGATGGGTGGTGGTGCTACTCTACAGGTAAGTCTGTCCAATATGAATGTTCAATACACACAATAGGTTGATCAGTAGCCAGTTAGCTGTGCTGCTACAGTCCAATATGAATGTTCAATACATACAATAGGTTGATCGGTAGCCAGTTAGCTAGCTGCTACAGTCCAATATGAATGTTCAATACACACAATAGGTTGATCAGTAGTCAATTAGCTAGCTGCTACAGTCCAATATGAATGTTCAATACACACAATAGGTTGATCAGTAGCCAGATAGCTAGCTGCTACAGTCCAATATGAATATTCAATGAACACAATAGGTTGATCGGTAGCCAGTTAGCTAGCTGCTACAGTCCAATATGAATATTCAATGAACACAATAGGTTGATCAGTAGCCAGTTAACTAGCTGCTACAGTCCAATATGAATGTTCATTCCACACAATAGGTTGACTGTTGACCAATATGAATGTTCATAATGATGGAAAAATAAAGGTGGGCTCTCCTGTCAATATGGGGCTCCTGCTGCAGGTAGCCAAGCGGTTACTAGTGTTGGACCAGTAACCGAAAGATCTCTGGTTTGAATCCCAAAGACAACTAGGTGAAAAATATGTCAATTTGCCCTTGAGGACACCAGCAGCAGGATCCTCATGTTTCTCCCATTCTTCTCTGCAGATCCTCTCAAACTCTGTCAGGTTGGATGGGGAGTGTCACTACAAAGCTATTTTCAGGTCTCTCCAGAGATGTTAAATCGGGTTCAAATCCGGGCTCTGGCTGGGCCCCTCAAGGACATTCAGAGACATCTCCCAAAGCCACTCCTGCATTGTCTTGGCTTTGTGCGTAGGGTCGTTGTCCTATTGGAAGGTTAACCTTTGCCCCAGTCTGAGGTCCTGAGTGCTTTGGAGCAAGTTTCAAAAATTATCTCTCTGTATTTTGCTCCGTTCATCTTTCCCTCGATCCTGACGAGTCTCCCAGTCCATGCCGCTGAAAAACATCCCCACAGCATGATGCTGCCAACCCCATGCTTCACCGTAGGAATGGTGCCAGGTTTCCTCCAGACGTAACCCTTGGCATTCATCAGACCAGAGAATTTTGTTACTCATGGTCTGATAGTCCTTTAGGTGCCTTTTGGCAAACTCCAAGCTGGCTTTCATGTGCCTTTTACTGAGGAGTGGCTTCCGTCTGGCAACTCTACCATAACGTCCTGCTTGGTGGAGTGATGCAGAGATGGTTGTCCTTCTGGAAGGTTCTCCCATCTCCACAGAGGAGCTCTGTCAGAGTGACCATTGGGTTCTTGGTTACCTTCCTGACCAAGGCCCTTCTCCCCCGATTGTTCAATTTGGCCGGGCAGCCAGCAGTAGGAAGGGTCTTGGTGGTTTCAAACTTCTTCCTTTTAAGATGATGGGGACCTTCAATGCTGCAGAAATGTTTTGGTACACTTCCCCAGATCTGTGCCGTGACACAATCCTGTCTCGAAAGGAGTATTTCATATAAAATACAGGCTACTTAAAGTTCTTGAGAGAACACACATATGCTCGTACTCTTGTCTCATTTAAAAAAAAAAAAGAATTGTGCTTTTGGTCATGCAATATTTTCTTCATATATATATACACTGATCATACTAAACATTTGGAGAGAAATAAACGTCTTAATATGGACTAGGAACCTCCTCCTTTTTCCCAATACAAAACCTAGGAGGGTTATGGTTCTTTGTGGGCTATATTCGGCCTTGTCTCAGGATGGTAAGTTAGTGGTTGTAGTTTTCCCTCTAGTAGTGTGGGGGCTGTGTTTTGGCAAAGTGGGTGGGGTTATATCCTGCCTGTTTGGCCCTGTCCGGCGGTATCATCGGATGGGGCCACAGTGTCTCCTGACCCCTCCTGTCTCAGCCTCCAGTATTTATGCTGCAGTAGTTTATGTGTCAGGGGGCTGGGTCCGTCTGTTATATCTGGAGTATTTCTCCTGTCTTATCCGGTGTCCTGTGTGAATTTAAGTATGCTCTCTCTAATTCTCTCTTTCTCTCTTTCTTTCTTTCTCTCTCTCGAGGACCTGAGCCCTAGGACCATGCTTCAGGACTACCTGGCATGATGACTCCTTACTGTCCCCAATCCAGCTGGCTGTGCTGCTGCTCCAGTTTCAACTGTTCTGCCTGCGGCTATGGAACCCTGACCTGTTCACCCGAGGTGCTACCTGTCCCAGACCTGCTGTTTTCAACTCTCTAGAGACAAATGTTTCTTAAACAGAAAAAAACGGGATAAACATACCTGAATTTGTCAAATAAAATCAAACTTTATTTGTCAAATGCGCCAAATACAACAAGTGTAGACCTTACAGTGAATTGCTTACAAGCCCTTAACTAACAGTACAGTTCAGGAAGAGTTAAGAAAATGAGCAAATGACCAAAAGTAAAAAATTATAAAAAGTAACGCAATAAAATAACAATAACAAGGCTATATACAGGGGGTACTGGTACCGAGTCAATGTGCGGGGGTACAGGTTAGTCGAGGTAATTTATACATGTAGGTAGGGGTGAAGTGACATTTCATAGATAATAAACAGCAAGTAGCAGCGGTGTACAAAACAAATGGAGGGTCAATGTAAATAGTCCAGGTGGCCATTTGATTAATTGTTCAGCAGCCTTATGGCTTATGGGGGTAGAAGCTGTTAAGGAGCCTTTTGGTTCTAGACTTGGTGCTCCGATACCGCTTGACGTGCGGGAGCAGAGAAAACAGTCTATGACTTGGGTGACTGGAGCATCTGACAATTTTTTGGTCTTTCTTTATAATTGTCCTGGATGGCAGGAAGCTTGGCCCCAGTGATGTTCACTACCCTCTGTAGTGCATTACGGTCAGATGCCGAGCAGTTGCCATACCAGGCGGTGATGCAACCGGTCAGGATGCTCTCGATGGTGCAGCTGTAGAACTTTTTGAGGATCTGGAGACCCATGCCAAATCTTTTCAGTCTCCTGAGGTGGAAAAGTTGTTGTCGTGCCCTCTTCACGACTGTCTCGGTGTGTTTGGACCATGATAATTAGTTGGTGATGTCTTCAAGACTGTCTCTCACCTAAAAAACCTATCTCGACCTGTGTGCACCTACGTTCTAAACTTTCATTCATAGGCAGGTTGTAGCAATCTCATGATGGGTATAGGGAAAATGTTAGTATCATGTAGTAGCCTAAACCTATTGCTGTTACATTGAACAGGGTGAATGGAATATGAATGACAGTCATCCAATATGCTGTAATAGAATTAAGGCCATGCTCATGAAAAAACAAATCGTTCTGCCTCATCTTAAACACCACTGTTTGGGTGGTGGATGATTCTTGGTACACATGGGAAACCGTTGAGCTGGAAAACCTCAGCAGCGTTGCAGTTCTTGACACAAACCGGCGCCTGGCACCTACTACCATCCCCCGTTCAAAGACACTTAAATATTTTGTTTTCCCCATTCACCCTCTGAATGGCACACATACACAAGCCATGTCTCATTTGTCTCAAGGCCTAAAATGCCTTATTTAACCTGTCTCCTCCCCTTCATCTACACTGATTGAAGGGGATTTAACTAGTGACATCAATAAGGGATGATAGCTTCCAGCCCCAGCTAACACACCAGACTCCAATAATCACCTAATCATAATCTTCAGTTTAGGATGCAGTTTGATTAATCAGCTGTGTTTGCTAGCGATGGAGAAAAAGTGTGACACCAATCAGGCCCCGAGGACTGGAGTTGCCCACCCCTGGTTTACAGGATGATTTGTATCTTAAAGAGCGTAGCTTTAATGGAATAGTACCGTCACATCTAGATAAAAACTAATGTGAAAAATTAACAGAGCAAATGTTTATTAAAACACTACCTATTCATAGAAGTATGTATTCATCATTTACTATATATCAGCTTATTGTTAAATTATTCTGACGTTTTTTCCAATACAAAAGTGTAGTAACTGTTGTTTCCAAACTGCGTTACTCACTCCAGCCAGCAGATGGCGATATGCGTCTTTCAGGTGTTGATTCTTGCGTGACGTATAATGGACTGGACCGGACGCTTCTTCAGGAACAACAACGCGGCTACTCTTTCAACCGCCTCGGTAGCTTGCTAGCCAACATAAAACTGAAAGATTGACGCTTTAGACCATGTTAATGTACATTAGCTAATCTCAGTGTTGTTAACGCAGTTCAGTTGACGTATCAACTGGTTAACTTTAACCTAATTTGCTTGTTCAATTTTCAAAGTTGTTAAAACATTGATACTGAGCCTAGCGTTAGGCTAGTCGCTAATTCTAACATCCCAGACCATGAGCTCACTAAACTACTCATCCCCTGTTAAAGAAGAGGTCTGCTGTACGCAGAAAGAAGCTCTGAGGCTGGACATTATCGTGAAAGAAGAAGAGGATGTTATAGAGGAAACAGAGGAAGAACCTTTTAGAGAGGAAGAGGATGCTATCTCAGTAGAGGTGAAGAAGGAAGACGTCTTGGGAGTGAAAGAGGAGGAGACAGAATATCAGATTAACTCCAGTGAGTACTGTCTTAAAAACAGAGTCACACACTATGCCGTTGTTGAACTAATGTGTGGTTTTTAAGGGGCATTCTACTGAAGTTCTACACTTGAATATGTTGTTCAGTACTGTAGGAATTGTTAAAGGGTCGATCTGCCATTGGTTCATATATTTTGGGGACTTTTCAATTAGATGTATTGAATTCTTTATAATTCTGTGTACTTGTCTACTAGTTCATTTAAACCTAATTTGCTTGTTAAATTAGCAAATGTGTTAAATTGATAATGCACTAGGCTAATCGACCGGAGCATGAGCTCACTGAGCATGAGCTCACTAAGCTCGACAGCGAAAGAAGCTCTGATGAAAGGAGAGGAAGAAGCTATCAGGATGAAAAAGGAGGAAGAGGAGGCTATCACATTGAAAGAAGAAGAGGATGATATTACAGTGAAAGAGGAATATGGGAAAGAGGTTGTCAGAGTGGAAGAGGAGGAGGTAGAAGCTTTCAGAATCAAAAAGGAGGAAGATGCCATAACATTGAAAGAAGAGAATGTAGTGAAAGAAGAGGAAGAACCTTTTAGAGTAAAAGAGGAAGAGGAGGCTATCTCAATAAAAGGGGAGGAAGACGTTTTGGGAGTGAAAAAGGAGGAGGCTAAAGATCGGATTACAAACTGAGTACTGTCTTAAAAACAAGGGCACTATGAAGTTCTTGAATGAATGTATTGTTTTAACGGGGCATTCTAAATCAAATCAAATGTATTTATATAGCCCTTCGTACATCAGCTGATATCTCAAAGTGCTGTACAGAAACCCAGCCTAAAACCCCAAACAGCAAGCAATGCAGGTGTAGAAGCACGGTGGCTAGGAAAAACTCCCTAGAATGGCCAAAACCTAGGAAGAAACCTAGAGAGGAACCAGGCTATGAGGGGTGGCCAGTCCTCTTCTGGCTGTGCCGGGTGGAGATTATAACAGAACATGGCCAAGATGTTCAAATGTTCATAAATGACCAGCATGGTCAAATAATAATAATCACAGTAGTTGTCGAGGGTGCAGCACCTCAGGAGTAAATGTCAGTTGGCTTTTCATAGCCGATCATTAAGAGTATCTCTACCGCTCCTGCTGTCTCTAGAGAGTTGAAATCAGCAGGTCTGGGACAGGTTGCACGTCCGGTGAACAGGTCAGGGTTCCATAGCCGCAGGCAGAACAGTTGAAACTGGAGCAGCAGCACGGCCAGGTGGACTGGGGACAGCAAGGAGTCATCATGTCAGGTCGTCCTGAGGCATGGTCCTAGGGCTCAGGTCCCCCGAGAGAGAGAGAAAGAAAGAGAGAATTAGAGAGAGCATACTTAAATTCACACAGGACACCGGATAAGACAGAAGTACTCCAGATATAACAAACTGACCCTAGGCCCCCGACACATAAACTAATGCAGCATAAATACTGGAGGCTGAGAACGGAGGGGTTAGGAGACACTGTTGCCCCATCCGATGATACCCCCGGACAGGGCCAAACAGGAAGGATGTAACCCCACCCACTTTGCCAAGGCACAGCCCCCACACCACTAGATGGATATCTTCAACCACCAACTTACCATCCTGAGACAAGGCAGAGTATAGCCCACAAAGATCTCCTCCACGGCACAGCCCAAGGGGGGGCGCCAACCGAGACAGGAAGATCACGTCAGTGACTCAACCCACTCAAGTGACGCACCCCTCCTAGGGACGGCATGAAAGAGCACCAGTAAGCCAGTGACTCAGCCCCTGTAATAGGGTTAGAGGCAGAGAATCCCAGTGGAGAGAATTGGAATTGACCCTATACATTTGCAACACAAACAATATTTGACAAAATCATGATGAAAGTGGCCATTTAGACATATTCATGCCTCTTGATTGTAATAGATGGTCATAAGTTTACCGTCTGTTTGCTGTTCTCGTTCACACAGGAGAGAGACATGACTATCGTGGATCCTCTGGGGAGCCTCAACAACATCCTGATGCTGACGAGTCAGAGAAGAATCTCTCCAGATCAGAACACCAGATGGTACAGCTTGGTCTGGTCTAGCATACAGCTTGCTCTATCTGGGTCTGGGCTGGGTTTCTGTAAAGCACTTTATGACAACAGTGACATCAGCATCCATAATGATATGTGTCTGTGTCCCCTCTTTATGGTTACCAGGACAACGCTGGCCCTTCCTCCCTCCCGGAGTCCCTGTATCGTGCCTCTCCTGGTAGCGCCTTACTGCTGGGTATGAAGAGGTTGTCTGCTGCTGGTGGACTGCAGGAAAACAACGGGGCTGAGTGGAACTGTGAGAGGAGGAGAAGAGAAGAAAGGATCAGATTTGACACATCAAAGTAAGTGCTGTAGTTTACTTTGAACAAATACAATAGATCTGCCCACTGGTATCTGTTACCAGGACAACCAGCAGAGTTCTGTTAGTTGACAGGAAGATAGACTGGTGGATATGGATGTTGTGAATATCATAACAATGAAAAAGGATTCTGCCAATGAAAAGAGAGAAACCAATAGACCATCTAAAACCTTGATGAAAGTTAGCTTTGGAGAGAAAGTTTCAAGATGATCCGATGTAAGCTGCATGTTTTACAAAAACATTTTCTCAAAACATTATGGATGTTACATTGTCTGTCCCAGTCAACCCCCCTATCTTTACAAGACTGTAGAACAGGAAAACTAAACTCCAGACACTTCAATGTGGTCTGTATTGCTTCATTAACATCTGATCTACAGATATATTATTCTACACAACCGGTCAAAAGTTTTAGAACACCTTCTCATTCAAGGGTTTTTCTTACATTTTACTATTTTCTGCATTGCAGAATAATAGTGAAGACATCAAAACTATGAAAAACCACATGTGGAATCATGTAGTAACCAAAATAGTGTTAAATAAATCAAAATATATATTAGTTCAGATTCTTCAAAGTAGCCACCCTTTGCCTTGATGACAGCTTTGCATGCTCTTGGCATTCTCTCAACCAGCTTCATGAGGTAGTCAGCTGGAATGCATTTCAATGAATAGGTGTACCTTGTTAGAAGTTAATTTGTGGAATTTATTTCCTCAATGCTTTTGAGCCAGTCAGTTGTTGTTACAATGTAGGGGTGGTATACTGAAGATAGCCCTATTTGGTAAAAGACCAAGTCCATATTATGGCAGAACAGCTCAAATAAGCAAAGAGAAATGACAGTCCATCATTCCCTTTAAGATATGAAGGTCAGTCAATCAGGAACATTTCAAGGACTTTGAAAGTCCTTGAAGTCGCATCAAGCATTGTGATGAAACTGGCTTTCATGAGGACCACTACAGGAATGTAAGGCCCAGAGTTACTTCGGATGCAGAGGATAAGTTCATTAGAGTTACCAGCCTCAGAAATTCCAACCCAAATAAATGTTTCAGAGTTTGTTAGGTTCTTATTTTTCAGAGTAAATAACCCACGGACACTAGAGAAGCTTTTACCCAAGTTTAATTCTTCCCAAAGGTTCTGTACAGCTGTAATCAGACAACCCAACATGTGTCCCATCCAGATATATATCCCACTTAAGACACTCCTCCTTCTCTCCAATCCTTCTTATGGTTTAACAGGAAAAGAGTTAAAAGGGTAACAGGATGCCAAACCTTTATTACCCCCTTAAGGGGAACTGACCTCTCCCCTCATTTCCTGACCTCAACCCCTCCTTCACCTAATCCACAGATATCCATCTGTCTTCCCTATATCAACACGTTGCTCTTCTCTCCTCCATTAAACACATTCCAAAGCCTTCTGGTGTTCCACAGAGAACCCTTAACTTTCTCCTTTGATTCTATGCTTCTTTTCTATCATTTATTTATTATCTCAATGTTCAAAATATCAAACCCAACAGTCCCTCCTCTTGAACATCCTAATGTTCAATTCATATAAACTTGGAAATTACTAGTAAATGTATAAACAATGATAATAAAACATGAATATTTTTTTTTTTTAAAGATTATAAAACATGAATTAAACAAACAAACAAATGAACAGACAGTCACTGCGAGGTGTACAAATTCAGAGACTTTTGGCCTCCGAACTATGATCACACAACAAAATGCCTTTCCCATCTATCATCACACAACAAAATGCCTTTCCCATCTATCATCCCACAACAAAATGCCTTTCCCATCTATCATCACACAACAAAATACCTTTCCCATCTATCATCCCACAACAAACTGCCTTTCCCATCTATCATCACACAACAAAATGCCTTTCCCATCTATCATCCCACAACAAACTGCCTTTCCCATCTATCATCACACAACAAAATGCCTTTCCCATCTATCATCACACAACAAAATGCCTTTCCCATCTATCATCACACAACAAACTGCCTTTCCCATCTATCATCCCACAACAAACTGCCTTTCCCATCTATCATCCCACAACAAAATGCCTTTCCCATCTATCATCACACAACAAAATGCCTTTCCCATCTATCATCACACAACAAAATGCCTTTCCCATCTATCATCACACAACAAAATGCCTTTCCCATCTATCATCACACAACAAACTGCCTTTCCCATCTATCATCCCACAACAAACTGCCTTTCCCATCTATCATCACACAACAAACTGCCTTTCCCATCTATCATCCCACAACAAACTGCCTTTCCCATCTATCATCCCACAACAAAATGCCTTTCCCATCTATCATCCCACAACAAAATGCCTTTCCCATCTATCATCACACAACAAAATGCCTTTCCCATCTATCATCACACAACAAAATGCCTTTCCCATCTATCATCACACAACAAACTGCCTTTCCCATCTATCATCCCACAACAAACTGCCTTTCCCATCTATCATCACACAACAAACTGCCTTTCCCATCTATCATCACACAACAAACTGCCTTTCCCATCTATCATCCCACAACAAACTGCCTTTCCCATCTATCATCCCACAACAAACTGCCTTTCCCATCTATCATCACACAACAAACTGCCTTTCCCATCTATCATCACACAACAAACTGCCTTTCCCATCTATCATCACACAACAAAATGCCTTTCCCATCTATCATCACACAACAAAATGCCTTTCCCATCTATCATCCCACAACAAAATGCCTTTCCCATCTATCATCACACAACAAACTGCCTTTCCCATCTATCATCACACAACAAAATGCCTTTCCCATCTATCATCACACAACAAAATGCCTTTCCCATCTATCATCACACAACAAAATGCCTTTCCCATCTATCATCACACAACAAAATGCCTTTCCCATCTATCATCACACAACAAAATGCCTTTCCCATCTATCATCACACAACAAAATGCCTTTCCCATCTATCATCACACAACAAAATGCCTTTCCCATCTATCATCACACAACAAACTGCCTTTCCCATCTATCATCACACAACAAAATGCCTTTCCCATCTATCATCCCACAACAAACTGCCTTTCCCATCTATCATCACACAACAAACTGCCTTTCCCATCTATCATCACACAACAAACTGCCTTTCCCATCTATCATCACACAACAAAATACCTTTCCCATCGATAATCACACAACAAACTGCCTTTCCCATCTATCATCACACAACAAACTTAGCACAGATCATCCCTGTTAGAACATTTATTAACAACCTTTTATTGCCGGTCATACCTCTTCTCATTACAGCCCCCCTTTGTCCCTGTTTTCCTGTCATGAGTGGCCTGGTGAAGAAAGATCCGTATCTCAATGCATGTTAGTTTAAATAGTTAGCAGGGCCACACCCCCCTGTCCTTCACCCGGCACTTATCATTCCTAACCGATCCCAACGTGGTGAAATCTATATTAGAACAAAAACACCACATGAAATTAGCAACATATACAGTGGGGCAAAAAAGTATTTAGTCAGCCACCGATTGTGCAAGTTCTCCCACTTAAAAAGATGAGAGGCCTGTAATTTTCATCATAGGTACACTTCAACTATGACAGACAAAATGAGGGGGGGAAAATCCAGAAAATCACATTGTAGGGTTTTTAATGAATTTATTTGCCAATTATGGGTGAAAATAAGTATTTGGTCAATAACAAAAGTTATTAATTCCTAACCAGCATGGCTCGACGTAAAAACAAGTTTTGGACTATCACTCAAAATTACTTCTTTAGTTATTTTATGTTTAAGGAATTGTGTAGGTCGCATTCTGTAGCGTACAGCTATGAAAGTTATATATTTAGAACCACCTGCTCGATTGGAATCCAGCGACGTCTGTGTCTTCAGTGTCATAGAACTGTTTAGTTTTTTGTGTTCTGACTTGTAAAACAGGATAAATAAAATAAGTAATGTCACTAAGATTGTTAAAACTGGCCTCAGATTATTGAGGGATCTGATTAGGATTTACCCTTGTAGCAAGGCCGTTTTATCATGTGAAGGTTTCATTCAGGTCTCAATTTTTTTAACACTGTCTTTGGCAGGAGAAAGACCAGACTCTGAGGAACCAGAGCCAGGGACGTCCAAACCAGCAAGAAGACACCAGTGTTCCCACTGTGGAAAGGGTTGTAACCGGTTATGGGACCTTAAACAACATGAGAAAATACACACAGGGGAGAAGCCTTTCCTTTGCTTCCAGTGTGGAAAGAGTTTTAAATTTATAGCATACCTGAAACATCATGAGAGAATACACACAGGGGAGAAGCCTTACCACTGCTCCCAGTGTGGAAAGAGTTTTAACTCTAAAGGACTCCGGAACCAGCACGAGCGAATACACACAGGGGAGAAGCCTTACCACTGCGCCCAGTGTGGAAAGGGTTGTAACTTCTTATGGGATCTGAAACAACACGAGAGAACACACAGGGGAGAAGCCTTACCACTGCGCCCAGTGTGGGAAGTGTTTCAACCAGTCAGGGCAGCTGAAACGGCATGAGAGAATACACACAGGTGAGAAGCCTTACCATTGCTCCCAGTGTGGAAAGAGTTTTAACGATTCAGGGAACCTGGAAAGGCATGAGAGAATACACACAGGAGAGAAGCCTTACCACTGCTCCCAGTGCGGAAAGAGTTTTAACCAGAAAAGCAATCTGAACCACCACGAGAGAATACACACAGGGGAGAAGCCTTACCACTGCTCCCAGTGTGGAAAGTGTTTCAACCGGTCAGGGGAGCTGAAACGACATGAGAGAATACACACAGGGGAGAAGCCTTACCACTGCTCCCAGTGTGGAAAGTGTTTTAACCAGTCAGGCAATCTGAAACAACACGAGAGAATACACACAGGGGAGAAGCCTTACCACTGCGCCCAATGTGGAAAGTGTTTCAACCGGTCAGGGCAGCTGAAACGGCATGAGAGAATACACACAGGGGAGAAGACTTACCACTGCTCCCAGTGTGGAAAGAGTTTTAATGTTTCAGGGAACCTGAAAACTCACGAGAGAATACACACAGGGGAGAAGCCTTACCACTGCTCCCAGTGTGGAAATAGTTTTAACCAGAAAAGCAACTTGAACCAACACAGAAAATACACAGAGGGGAGAAGCCTTACCACTCCTCCCAGTGTGGAAAGAGTTTTAACCATTTCGGGGAGCTGAAACGGCATGAGAGAATACATACAGGAGAGAGAAATTACTTCTCTTAGCGTGTATATTGATATTTCACATCTGACTTATAATGTGTTTACCTGTTTTTACCAGATGAAATTGCTTCTTCCAATTATTGATACACCTATACCTGTTAAGAAACTGACTGTTAGAACTGTTAAGGCTCCATGGATTGATGAGGAATTGAACATCTGTATGGTTGAAGGAGATGGGGCAAAAGGAGTGGCTAATAAATCTGGCTGGCTTAGGTACTGCAAATTGAGAAATGATGTGACCAAACTCAACAAAAATATTAAACTTTATTATGAATCCAATATGAATGATATAAAGAATGATGGAAACAAACTTGTTAAAAAACACAATGAAAGAAAAGCAGTGCAAGTATTGAATGTTGTAAAGTTATTGTGGGAGAGGTGGAAACATTGTTATCGATCAATAATGACAAACCTCCTGGCATTGACAACTTAGATGGAAAGCTACTGAGGACGGTAACTGACTCTATAGCCACTCCTATCTGTCATATTTTTAATCTGAGCCTGGAGGAAAGTCTTTGTCTTCAGGCCTGGAGGGAAGACAAAGTAGTTCCACTACCCAAGAGTGGTAAAGCGGCCTTTACTGTTTCTAACAGCAGACCTATAAGCTTGCTGCCAGCTCTTAGCAAACTGTTGGGAAAAAAATTGTTTGACCAAATAAAATGCTATTTCTCTGTAAACAAATTAACAACAGACTTTCAGCATGCTTATAGAGAAGGGCACTCAACATGTGCTGCACTGACACAAATTACTGATGAATGGTTGAGAGAAATTGATAACAAGAAGATTGTGGGAGCTCTATCGTTAGATTTCAGTGCAGCCTTTGATATTATTGACCATAACCTGTTGTTTAAGAATGTCTGTGCAATGGCTTTTCAACCTCTGCCGTAATGTGGATTCAGAGCTATCTATCTACTAGAACTCAGAGGGTTTTTAAAGGAAGCTTCTCTAATGTCAAATATATAAAGTGTGATGTACCGCAGGGCAGCTCTCCAGGCCCTCTACTCTTTTCTATTTTTACCAATGACCTGCCACTGGCATTAAACAAAACATGTGTGTCCATGTATGCTGATGATTCAACCATATAAGCATCAGCAACCACAGCTAATGAAGTCACTGAAACCCTTAACAAAGAGTTGCAGTCTGTTTTGGAATGTGTGGCCAGTAATAAACTGGTCCTGAACATCTCTAAAACTAAGAGCATCATCATTCCTTAAGTTCTAGACCGCAGCTGAATCTGGTAATGAATTGTGTGGCTGTTGAACAAGTTGAGGAGACTAAATTACTTGGCATTACCTTAGATTGTAAACTCTCATGGTCAAAACATATACATTCAATGGTTGTAAAGATGGGGAGAGGTCTAGCCATAATAAAGAGATGCTCTGCTTTTTTGACACCACACTCCAAAAAGCAAGGTCTGCAGGCTCTAGTTTTGTCTAATCTTGATTATTGTCCAGTCGTGTGGTCCAGTGCTGCAAGGAAAGACCTAGTAAAGCTGCAGCTGGCCCAGAACAGAGCGGCACGTTTTGCTCTTAATTGTAATCAGAGGGCTGATATTAATACTATGCATGCCAGTCTCTCTTGGCTAAGAGTTGAGGAGAGGCTGACTGCATCACTTCTTTTATAAGAAACATGAATGTGTTGAAAATTGTTTGCATAGTCTGTAAGGGAATTCTGCCCTACGTGCACAGAAGAGACCACAGGAAAACTTATTTGATCAGAGCTTAGTTTGTTTAATAAGGATTGCAACCCGGAGTTTACACTTACAGCAATTTGCAAGCAACACTCCGTTCAAAAGATGGTGTTTTCCCTTTTTATCCCCTACTGAGGATCACCCCGCCCAGAGTGATGTCCCTTAACTTTAATACCACATAAGCTCATGATTAATAGTTGCTAATACAAAGACACCTCGCGGAACAACGCCTCTTCCCTATTTCACATAGATAGTTTGTGTGTATGCATTGATAAGTAGTCTACGTGTGCCTTTTACAAAATGTATGTAGTTCTGTCCTTGAGCTGTTCTTGTCTATTGATGTGCTGTATTCTGTGTCATGTTTTGTGTGGACCCCAGGAAGAGTAGCTGCTGCTTTTGCAACAGCTAATGGGGATCCTAATAAAATACCAAACTCTGTTATTCTCTCTGAGCTCAGAAATAAAGAATTTTGGTGTGACTTGGATTCCAGCTGTTCCTTATAATATAATATCCACCACAACTCACCCACAGATTGCTGTTTATCATTGTCTCAATGAAGACTTCCTCATTCCACTTTCCTGGGGGCATTTACAAGCCTCCCACTGGTTGAATAAACGTTGTTTCCACGTCAAATTAAAAAACATCCTTAACATTGATGAACCTTCACTATGTTCATCCCTAAACTAGTAACAATAACTATTGTCTATTGTTATTCTCAATGACCTTTTTGGCCATATGAAATCGTAGCTAAATATAATGTTCGCGGAAGTTTTCATGTCTGGTTATGCAAACTTTTGTTTATTCAATTCTATTTCTCATTAACCTCTTTGGGCTAGGGGGCGGTATTTTGACGTCCGGATGAAAGCGTGCCCAAAGTAAACTGCCTGCTACTCAGGCCCAGAAGCTATGCATATGCATATAATTAGTAGGTTTGGATAGAAACCACTCCAAAGTTTCTAAAACTGTTAAAATAATGTCTGTGAGTATAACAAAACTGAAATGGCAGGCGAAACCCCGAGGACAAACCAACCCCCACCCAAAAAAAATCCGACCACTGATTTCAATGGCGTGCACTATTATAAAAAGGCGAAATCCTCCCCGGTTGCAGTTCCTAGGGCTTCCACTAGATGTCAACAGTCTTTAGAAAGAGTTTCAGGCTGTTTCTTTGGAAAATGAGGGAGTAGTTGTAGTTTTTCTAAGTGGCTCCCATTTTGGCTGTAGTGTTTCCAATGCGCTTGGAGGAAAGCGCGTTCTTTGTTATTTATCATACTATTGTCCGTCTTAAATGTTATAGTTTATTTGCATATTAGGGTACCTAACGTTTGATTATAAACGTTGATTGACTTGTTTGGATAAGTTTATTGGTAACGTTTGGGATTCATTTTGTATGCATTTTGAAGGAGGGAAACCGAGTGGATTATTGACTGAAGAGCGCCAGCGAAACTGAGTTTTTATGGATATAAAGAAGGACTTTATCGAACAAAAGGACCATTTGTAATGTAACTGGGACCTTTTGGAGTGCCAACAGAAGAAGATCTTCAAAGGTAAGGCATATATTATATCGCTATTTCTGACTTTCGTGTAGCAACTCCCTGGTTGAAAATGATTTGTTATGTATTTGTCTGCTGGGCGCTGTCCTCAGATTATCGCATGGTTTGCTTTCGCCGTAAAGACTTTTTGAAATCTGACACCTTGGCTGGATTAACAGGAATTTAAGCTTTATTTTGATGTATAACATATATTTTCAAGCATGTTAAATATTTGAATTTGGTATTTTTTAATTGTACGTTCTACAATTTCACCGGATGTTGGCCAGATGGCTAGCTTCCCAACTACCCCAACTACCCCAAAGAGGTTTTAAGATGAATGTTGTTTTAATTCTATATGGGTCATGCATTGCTTTGGTCTGGTGTTCTCTTATGGGTCAATGATTTTAATTAGAATATAGCAATGATGCTCTCTCCTCAATCACTTACAGTTTCTTTGGAAAGTATTCAGACCCCTTGATTTTTTTCACATTTTGTTACGTTACAGCCTTGTTCAAAAATGGATTAAATGAAATAATTTCCTCAGCAATCTACACACAATACCCCATAATGACAAAGCGGAAACAAGTTTTTTATACATTTTTGCAAATGTATTAAACACACAAAAATGATTTACATAAGTATTCAGACCCTTTGCTCTATGAGACTCAAAATTGAGCTCAGGTGCATCCTGTTTCCATTGATCATCCTTGAGATGTTTCTACAACTAGATTGGAGTCCACCTGTGGTAAATTCAATTGATTGGATATGATTTGGAAAGGCACACACCTGACTATATAAGGTCCCACAGTTGACAGTGCATGTCAGAGCAAAAACCTAGCCATGAGGTTGAAGGAATTGTCCGTAGAGCTCCTAGACAGGATTGTGTTGAGGCACAGATCTGGGGAAGAGTAAAACATTTCTGCAGCATTGAAGGCCCCTGATTTAGCCCCCTGCAGTAAAAGGTTATTCATGGACTAAAATGATCTGTTTAAGTCATTAGTAAAGGGCACATCGTTAAGAATACAGTTATCTTTTTGTTGTGGTCTATATCCTGTCAATCATTTATTCCTTCATAAACAGAAAACATATGTGTACCTCAACACAACATGTGTTCAAGGGCCCCTCTAGGTTCACAACTTCTTGACCATTAATTCTGGATAGCTGACAACTATTTTTTAAAGGGTAAAAGTGATCTGTTTAGGTCGTCAGTAAAGGAAGCATAATTAAAGAGTACAATGACCCTTTCAAAGAGGATGGTGTGAGGCCTCTGGGGCATTTTTGGGGGGTTGACTGAGACATCCCTCGGACACTCTTTTATGGGGGGTAAAAAGTATCTGTTTAGGTCATCAGTAAAGGAGACATCTTAAATATTACAATGACCCTTTCAAAGACTGAGACATCCCCCGGACATCTCCCCTATAACTATTTTGAAAAGGGTAAAAATGATCTGTTTAGATCGTTAGTAAAACATATGTTTTGAAAGACACCTGGGGGTCCAGGTTGTTAGTTATTTTGTGTACATATAGTTCCCTGTGTGCAAGAGCCCCCCTAGATTGACAACTTCTTGACCCTTAACTTTTTATGGCTGCAGGGGCAGTATTGAGTAGCTCTTATTAAAGGTGCCCATTTCAAACGGCCTCGTACTCAATTCTTGCTCGTACAATATGCATATTATTATTACTATTGGATAGAAAACACTCTCTAGTTTCTAAAACCGTTTGAATTATTTCTCTGAGTGAAACAGAACTCATTCTGCAGCACACTTCCTGACCAGGAAGTGGAAAGTCTGAAATCGAGGCTCGTTTCTAAGTCCTGCCTATAAATGGGCATGATATCTATTAGTATACATGCACGTCATACACCTTCCCCTGGATGTCAAGAGGCTGTGAGAGAAGTAATTAGGTGATTATCTTGGTCTGAGATGGAACACATCATCTTGGAATGACGTGTCACCGATTTCTTGTTTTCAGGAAGGCGCGAAGAGGAACCTGGGATTGCCTTCTGTTTAGCTGCCGTTATAGGCGACTACTATCTCCGGCTTTGATTTTATTTGATACATGTCACCATATCATCGTAAAGTATGTTTTTTCAATATAGTTTCATCAGATTATTGAACATTTTTTGGGAGTTTTGCCGTGTTCCGTTCTCTTCCGTTTGTTGACATGGAGAGCGTCGTGCCACTTGGCTAGTGTGCTTGCTAATTGAAAAGGGAAAGTTGCCGTTCTAAATCCAAACAACAATTGTTCTGGACAAAGGACACCTTGTCCAACATTCTGATGGAAGATCAGCAAAAGTAAGAAACATTTTATGATGCTATTTCATATATCTGTCGTACATGTGAACTAGTCGCCGACGCCCAACGTTTGGGTACTCTAGCTATACCGAAGCTGCATATCGTAATGAAGTTATTTTTAGAATTCTAACACTGCGATTTCATTAAGAACTAATGGATCTATCATTTCCTATACAACATGTATGTTTTAGTTATGTTTATGAATAGCTATTTGGTCAGAATATGTGTGTCAGAAAAAGTGTCCGAAAAAAATCCGGGCGTTGTGGGAAAAAGTAGCTAAGTTAGCAGAATGTATAACCATTGATTTCAGCTCTAAATATGCACATTTTCGAACAAAACATAAGTGTATGTATAACCTGATGTTATAGGACTGTCATCTGAGGAAGAAAATCAAGGTTAGTCAAAAATTATATATCTTTTGCTTGTTTGTTACGATCGCTTACTTTTTCTACTGGGAAATTGCTTGTGTTTTTGGCTATTGTGGTAAGCTAATATAACGCTATATTGTGTTTTCGCTGTAAAACACTTGATAAATCGGAAATATTGGCTGGAATCACAAGATGCCTGTCTTTCATATGCTGTACACTATGTATTTTTCAGAAATGTTTTATGATGAGTAATTAGGTATTTGACGTTGGTGTCTGTAATTATTCTGGCTGCTTTCGGTGCAATTTCTGATTGTAGCTGCAATGTAAACTATGATTTATACCTGAAATATGCACATTTTTCGAACAAAACATAGATTTATTGAATAACATGTTATAAGACTGTCATCTGATGAAGTTGTTTGTTGGTTAGTTTGGTTGGTTCTTGGTTAGTTAGGTTGGCTTTGTGCATGCTACCTGTGCTGTGAAAAATGTCTGTCCTTTTTTGTATTTGGTGGTGAGCTAACATAAATATACGTGCTGTTTTTGCTGTAAAACATTTTAAAAATCGGACATGTTGGCTGGATTCACAAGATGTGTACCTTTCATTTGCTGTATTGGACTTGTTAATGTGTGAAAGTTAAATATTAAAAAAAATATATATTTTGAATTTCGCGCCCTGCACTTGAGCTGGCTGTTGTCATAAGTGTACCGACGTCGGGCTTGCAGCCATAATTTAACATTCCCAGCCAAGGGGAGAGACAGAGGGAGAGAGATAGAGGGAGAGAGATTTAAATTCATTGAAAGTAAATTACATTTTCTTTCAAACCTTTTATTTTTTTCAAAAACTTTATTACAGACATTTAAACATACATATTACAATTATTAAAGTTTACTATGTAATATTAAATACTAAATTATGTCACTAATGTTTTATTACTAAAGAACTTTATATAAATCACACATGTCGTTATTATTACATGTAGAAACACCACATTACAACAACATGGTAGCAACCCCACATAACAACAACATGGTGGCAACACAACATGATAACAACATGGTGGCAACACAACATGATAACAACATGGTGGCAACACAACATGATAACAACATGGTGGCAACACAACATGATAACAACATGGTAGCAACACAACATGGTACAAACATTATTTGGCACAGACAAGAGCACAAAGGCAAGAAGGTAGAGACAACAATACATCACGCGAAGCAGCCACAACTGTCAGTAAGAGTGTCCATGATTAAGTCCTTGAATGAAGAGATGGAGATAAAACTGTCCAGTTTGAGTGTTTTTTTGCAACTTGTTCCCGTCGCTAGCTGCAGCAAACTGAAAACAGGAGCGACCCAGGGATGTGTGTGCTTTGGGGACCTTTAACAGAATGTGACTGGCAGAACGGGTGTTGTATGTGAAGGATGAGGGTTGCAGTAGATATCTTAGATAGGGGTAAATGAGGCCTAAGAGGGTTTTATAAATAAGCATTAAACCAGTGGGTCTTGCTGCGGGTATACAGAGATGACCAGTTTACAGAGGAGTATAGAGTGCAGTGAGGTGTCCTATAAGGAGCATTGGTGGCAAATCTGATGGCCGAATGGTAAAGAACATCTTGCCGCTCAATGTATCCTACCATGACTATATTCAACCAAACTCCATGTGTTTCCACTATCATGTATCCTACCATGACTATATTCAACCCAGCTCCATGTGTTGCCACTATCATGTATCCTACTTGGCTGAAGCTTTGATCCAGTGGAAGAAGTATTGAGGAGCAGGGAGGTTAAAGGTCACTTCAGGATACAGCTGTTACTCTACACTATCCATAGATAATCCAGTAATGAGAGAAACTGAATAGAATATTTAGGGCCCTATAACATCTCTATCTATATATAACATCTGTATAAAATCCGTTTTCTTTTCTTTTTTTTACCTAATTCCATTTTCTCCGTCTGGTTTTTCCAGGTTTCTGATTTGTCCCTGTTTTTCTGTTTTTCTCTCTAAATCACACTGTTAATAGAATAACAACAACATTGGATGTTCTAAGTCCTCAACAATACTTAAACCACATCAGGAGACCACTTTTGAAGTCTGAGAAAAATCTAAGAAATGTTCATTTTTGTGTGTAGATACCCTTTAATTCAAGGGGCACCAGCAAGAGCCTTGCTTGGTTAGTGGTGTCTCTGTAGCACACATGTGATTGCAGAGTCTGCTGAACAAATCACAACTGGATTGATGCAAATAATCATGATATCATTCTGCCAGGTAGGCATAGACTACTTTGTAGTTAACATTTAATTGACAAGGTTTGTGGGAAAGCTTTTCAACCAGAAGATGGTTGTTATTAGCATAATCGCCCAACAGCTAAACATAGTGGTAGACAAATGCACTCAGACAGGGGCATTTCAGGGCTGTTTCCTCTTCAGAAAGTTGAAGGAAAATACAAATCACTTAGGCAAATTTAGACGACTTGCAGGCAGTGGGTTCAGAATAACTATGACATAAAAATGAAAACTCTTAAATCTGTCATCTAATCCTGCCTAATGGGCAGGTCAGCCCTGGAGTAAAGTATTGGCTGTAAGAAGTAAGAGAAAACATAACATCTGTTTATTTTTATTTTTATTAGCTCTCATGACATTGCTTGCAAGAATAAACATTGTAATTAATATTTTTCCAATCTGCGTTACCCACTCCAGTCAGCAGATGGCGATTTGAGTCTCTCAGGGGATGCTGCTTGCGTGACGTATAATCTAGTGGACGGAACTGGAGGCTTCTTCAACAGCGACAAAAGGCTTCTGATTCAACCAACGTGGTGATTTGCTAGCGAACCTAAAACCGAAACATTGAAGCGCTTTAGACCAATCTTGTGTATTTTACTCTTAGTGTTTTGAATATAATTCTGTTTACTTATCTACTAGTTCATTTAAACGTAATTTGCTTGTTAAATTAGCAAATGTGGTACATTGATAATGCACTAGGCTAATCGACCGGAGCATGAGTTCACTAAGCTCGACGGAGAAAGAAGCTCTGGTGAAAGGAGAGGAAGAAGCTTTCAGGATGAAAAAGGAGGAAGAGGAAGCTATCACATTGAAAGAAGAAGAGGATGATATTACAGTGAAAGAGGAAGATGGGAAAGAGGTTGTCAAAGTGGAAGAGGAGGAGGTAGAAGCTTTCAGAATCAAAAAGGAGGAAGATGCCATAACATTGAAAGAAGAGAATGTAGTGAAAGAAGAGGAAGAACCTTTTAGAGTAAAAGAGGAAGAGGAGGCTATCTCAATAAAAGAGGAGGAAGACGTTTTGGGAGTGAAAAGGGAGGAGGCTCAAGATCAGATTACAAACAGTGAGTACTGTCTTAAAAACAGGGGCACTATGAAGTTCTTGAAATAATGTATTGTTTTAACGGGGCATTCTAAATCAAATCAAATGTATTTATATAGCCCTTCGTACATCAGCTGATATCTCAAAGTGCTGTACAGAAACCCAGCCTAAAACCCCAAACAGCAAGCAATGCAGGTGTAGAAGCACGGTGGCTAGGAAAAACTCCCTAGAATGGCCAAAACCTAGGAAGAAACCTAGAGAGGAACCAGGCTATGAGGGGTGGCCAGTCTTCTTCTAGCTGTGCCGGGTGGAGATTATAACAGAACATGGCCAAGATGTTCAAATGTTCATAAATGACCAGCATGGTCAAATAATAATAATCACAGTAGTTGTCAGGGTGCAGCACCTCAGGAGTAAATGTCAGTTGGCTTTTCATAGCCGATCATTAAGAGTATCTCTACCGCTCCTGCGGTCTCTAGAGAGTTGAAAACAGCAGGTCTGGGACAGGTAGCACGTCCGGTGAACAGGTCAGGGTTCCATAGCCGCAGGCAGAACAGTTGAAACTGGAGCAGCAGCACGGCCAGGTGGACTGGGGACAGCAAGGAGTCATCATGTCAGGTCGTCCTGAGGCATGGTCCTAGGGCTCAGGTCCTCCGAGAGAGAGAAAGAAAGAGATAATTAGAGAGCAGCATAAATACTGGAGGCTGAGAATGGAGGGGTTAGGAGACACTGTGGCCCCATCCGATGATACCCCCGGACAGGGCCAAACAGGAAGGATATAACCCCACCCACTTTGCCAAGGCACAGCCCCAACACCACTAGAGGGATATCTTCAACCACCAACTTACCATCCTGAGACAAGGCCGAGTATAGCCCACAAAGATCTCCGCCACGGCACAACCCAAGGGGCGGCGCCAACCCAGACAGGAAGATCACGTCAGTGACTCAACCCATCTCAAGTGACGCACCCCTCCTAGGGACGGCATGAAAGAGCACCAGTAAGCCAGTGACTTAGCCCCTGTATTAGGGTTAGAGGCAGAGAATCCCAGTGGAGAGAATTGGAATTGACCCGATACATTTGCAACACAAACAATATTTGACAAAATCATGATGAAAGTGGCCATTTTAGACATATTCATGCCTCTTGATTGTAATAGATGGTCATAAGTTTACGTCTGTTTGCAGTTCTCGTTCACACAGGAGAGAGACGTGACTATCGTGGATCCTTTGGGGAGCCTCAACAACATCCTGATGCTGACGAGTTAGAGAAGAATCTCTCCAGATCAGAACACCAGATGGTACAGTTTGGTTTGTTCTAGCATACAGTTTGCTCTATCGGGGTCTGGGCTGGGTTTCTGTAAAGCACTTCATGACAACAATGACATCAGCATCCATAATGATATGTGTCTGTGTCCCCTCTTTATGGTTACCAGGACAACGCTAGCCCTTCCTCCCTCCCGGAGTCCCCGTGTCATGCCTCTCCCGGTAGCACCGTACTGCTGGGTATGAAGAGGTTGTCTGTGCTGCTGGTGGACTGCAGGAAAACAACGGGGCTGAGTGGAACTGTGAGAGGAGGAGAAGAGAAGAAAGGATCAGATTTGACACATCAAAGTAAGTGCTGAAGTTTAGTTTGAACAAATACAATAGATCTGCCCACTGGTATCTGTTACCAGGACAACCAGCAGGGTTCTGTTAGTTAACAGGAAGATAGACTGGTATCTGTTACCAGGACAACCAGCAGAGTTCTGTTAGTTGACAGGAAGATAGACTGGTGGATATGGATGTTATGAATATCATAACACTGAAAAAGGATTCTGCCAATGAAAAGAGAGAAACCAATAGACCATATAAAACCTTGATGAAAGTTAGATTTAGAGAGAAAGTTTCAAGATAATCTGATGTAAGGTGCTTGTTTTACAAAAACCTTTCCTTAAAACATGGATGTTACTTTGCCTGTCCCAGTCAACCCCCCCTATGTTTACAAGACTGTTGAACAGGCAAACTAAACTCCAGACACTGTTAATTAATTAACTAATACTGGAGGAAAGCTGTGATCAGGCTGCCCACTCAAGAGAAAGCTTCAAACTGTAACCAGTGCCGTCAACCTTGTTCAGGTTATCAGTCAACCTACCAGGGTAGTTACAAACAGTAGAGGAATGAAATCATCATGTTTTGATCATATCTTTACTAATGCTGCAGAAATGTGTTTGAAAGCAGTATCCATATCCATCAGATGTAGGGATCACAATATAGTAGCCATGTCTAGGAAAACCACAGTTCCAAAGGCTGGGCCTAATATTGTGTAAAAGAGTTCATACAATAAGTTTTGTAGTGATTCCTATGTTGTTGATGTAAATAATATTTTTTGGTCCGTGGTGTGTAATGATGAGCAACCAGACGCTGCCCTTGACACATTTGAAAATGCTTATCCCAGTTACTAATAAGCATGCACCCATTAAGAATATTACTGTAAACACTGTTAAATCCACGTGGATTGATAAGGAATTAAAAAATGGTATGATGAAGAGGCTAAAGAGATGGCAAATAGGTCTGGCTGTATAACTGATTGGCAAACGTATTGCAAATTGAGAAATCATGTGACTAAATAAAAAGAAGAAGAAACTACACTATGAAACAGATAAATGACATGAAGAATGATAGTAAAAAAAAAAATGGAGCATCTTCAATGAAATCTTGGGCAAAAAAATCAACAATGACATGTCACCGGTGTCTGACAACGTGGATGGAAAATTGAGGATAATAGCGGCCGATATTGCCACTCCTATTTGCCTTGTCTTTAATGTAAGCCTACTAGAAAGTGTGTACCCTCAGGCCTGGAGGGAAGCTAAAGTCATTCCACTAACCAAGAATAGTAAAGCTCCCTTTACTGGCTTAAATAGCCGACCAATTAGCGTATTACCAACCCTTACATTTTTGGGAAAAAATAGTTTGGCCAGATACAATGCTATTTTACAGTTAACAAATTGAGACTTTCAGCTTATAGGGAAGGACATTCAATAAGCATAGCACTTACAAATGACTGATTGGCTGAGAGAAGTTGATGACGATAGAAATATTGTTGGGGCTGTTTTGTTAGACTTCATTGCGACTTTTGACAGTATCGATCATAGTCTGCTGCTGAAAAAAACGTATGGCTTTACACCCCCTGCTATATTGTGGATAAAGAGCTTTAAAAAAAAAAATGTAACCTTTATTTAACTAGGCAAGTTGGTTAAAAACAAATTCTTATCTACAACGACGGCCAAGGAACAAGGGTTTAACTGTCTTGTTCAGGGACAGAACGACGGAGTTTTACCTTGTCAGCTCGGGGACTCGATCCAGCAACCTTTTGGTTACTGGCCTAACGCTCTAACCACTAGGCTACCTGCCGCCCCAGAGCTACCTGTCTAACAGAACACAGAGAGTGTTCTTTAATGGAAGCCTGTACAACAAAATCAAGGTAGAATCAGGAATTCCACAGGGCAGCTGTTTGGCACCTACTTTTTCAATCTTTACCAATGACATGCCAACGACATTTGAGTTAAGCCAGTGTGTCTATGTATGCGGATGACTCAACACTGTACACGTCAGCTACTACAGCGACTGAAATGACAGCAACACTTAACAAAGAGCTGCAGTGAGTTTCAGAATGGGTGGCAAGGAATAGTTAGTTAGTCCAAAATATTTCAGATGACCTTAAGTTACAAGGCCTACTATGCTAATTCTGTAGCGGTATTGTTAGAGGGGGGTAAAGATAAAGATTTTGTTGGGGAGCCAGGCAGGTATTAACCCTAGTTATTAAAGTTAGTTATTACGTATTATAACATTATTATTATTAAATATTATTCAAACCGAAAGGATGAGAGTAGGATAGATAGAGTAGCGCTTCCAGACACATTCTAAACATGATATAGTCTTAAAGGAGGACTTTAGCATCTAATGATGAAACATGATGGAGTCTTAAAACTTCTTATGGCTGCAATCCCGGTAACGGGATGATATGACAACAGCCAGTGAAAGTGCAGGGCTCCAAATAAAAAAAACAGAAATCTCATATTTAAAATTCCTCAGACATTCATGTGTCTTATATCATTTTAAAGGTAATCTTGTTTTTAATCCCACCAAAGTGTCCGATTTCAAAAAGGCTTTTCAGCGAAAGCACTACAAACGATTATGTTAGGTCACCACAAAACCACAATAATCATAGCCATTTTTTCCAGCTAAAGATAGCTTCACAAAAACCAGAATAGAGATAAAATGAATCACTAACCTTCGATTATTTTCATCAGATGACTCTCATAGGACTTCATGTTACACAATACATGCATGTTTTGTTTGATTAAATTCATATTTATATAAAAAAATCTGAGTTTACATTGAGGCGACTAGATTCACTAGTTGCAAAAACATCAAGTGACTTTGCATAGCCACATCGTTTCAACAGAAATACTCATCATAAATAGATGATAATACAAGTTATACACATGGAATTATAGATATACCTCTCCTTAATGCAACCGCTGTGTCAGATTTTAAAAAAACTTTACGGAAAAGAAACCCACGCTATAATCTGAGATGGCGCTCAAAAGTAAAACACCAGAGCTGCAAAGATGGCGTCAAAATAAACAAGAAAATATATGATAAATATTCCCTTACCTTTGATGATCTACATCAGAAAGCACACCAGGAATCCCAGGTCCACAATAAATGTTTGTTTTGTTTGAAAAAATCCGTTATTTATGTCCAAATACCTTCTTTTGTTAGCGCGTCTGGTTTACATATCCAAACACATCCAAACACATTTCAAACTAAGTACACAATCAATCATTAGGATGTTTTTAACATATAGCTTCAATAAAGTTCCAACCGGAGTATTCTTTCTTGTCTTCGTGAGGAATGAGGAAAAAGCATGATCAGAAAATGGCTGCTTGATGGACACCTGACTGATTCTGCTCTCATTCTCTCCCACAACATCATAGAAGTCTCATTATAATTTATATTGATGTAAATGTAAGCTACTCAATACTGCCCCTTCAGCCATAAGAAGTTAAAGAAGGACTGTAGCATCTAATGATGAAACATTATGGAGTCTTAAAACTTCTTATGGCTAGTGGAACCCCTCGACAACATTCCGCTGAAAAGGCAGAGCGCTAAATTCAAAAATATTTTTTAGAAATATGTAACTTTGATGCATTCACAAGTGCAATACACCAAATTAAAGCTTAACTTCTTGTTAATCTACCCATCATGTCCGATTTCAAAAAAGCTTTACAGCGAAAGCACACCATATAATTATGTTAGGTCAGAGCCTAGTCACAAAAACACACACAGACATTTTCCAGCCAAAGAGAGGAGTCACAAAAAGCAGAAATATAGATTCAATTAAATTTATCACTAACCTTTGATGATCTTCATCAGATGGCACTTATAGGACTTCATGTTACACAATACATGTATCTTTTGTTCGATAAAGTGCATATTTATATCCAAAAATCTCAGTTTACATTGGCGCTTTATGGTCAGTAATGTTGTGCATCGAAAACATCCTGCAAATTTTCAGAGGCACATCAATTTACAGAAATACTCATAATAAACTTATAAAAGTTGATACAAGTATTATGCACAGAATTATAGATATACTTCTCCTTAATGCAACCGCTGTGTCAGATTTCAAAAAAGCTTTACGGAAAAAGCAAACCATGCAATAATCCGAGTACGGCGCTCAGACACAAGCCATGCAGATACCCGCCATGTTGTTGAGTCAGAAATAGCGTTTTAAATATTCACTTTGATGATCTTCATCAGAATGCACTCCCAGGAATCCCAGTTCAACAATAAATGTTTGTTTTGTTCGATAAAGTCCAACATTTATGTCCAAATACCTCCTTTTGTTAGCGCGTTTGGTAAACAAATCCAAGCTCACGAGGCGCGGGCAAGTCCAGGCGAAAGTTCCGATGAAAAGTTCAAAAATGTATATTAAAGTTCGTAGAAAAATGTCAAACAATGTATAGAATCAATCTTTAGGATGTTTTTAACATAAATCTTCAATAATGTTCCAACCAGAGAATTTCTTTGTCTTTAGAATTGCAATGGGACGCAGGTTGCGCTCACGTGTAGGCGCGTGATCAGCTCATGCCACTCTGGCAGACCTCTGGTTGAAACAGCTCTCATTCCCCCCTCCTTCACAGTAGAAGCCTCAAACAATGTTCTAAGACTGTTGACATCTAGTGGAAGCCTTAGGAAGTGCAATATGACCCCATAGACACTGTACATTCGATAGGCAATGAGTTGAAAACTACAAACCTCAGATTTCCCCCTTCCTGGTTGGATTTTTCTCAGGTTTTCGCCTGCCATTTGAGTTCTGTTATACTCACAGACATAATTCAAACAGTTTTAGAAACGTCAGAGTGTTTTCTATCCAATATTACTAATAATATGCATATATTAGCTTCTGGGCCTGAGTAGCAGGAAGTTTGATCTGGGCACGCTTTTCATCCGAACGTGAAAATGCCGCCCTTTATCCCAAACAGGTTAAGTACTGCAGTGCATCTCCTCCTCATGGACTGCACCAGATTTGACAGTACTTGCTGTGAGATGTTACCCCACTCTTCCACTAAGGCACCTGCAAGTTCCCGGACATTTCTGGGGGGAATGGCCCTAGCTCTCACCCTCCGATCCAACAGGTCCCAGACGTGCGCAATGGGATTGAGATCCTGGCTCTTCGCTGGCCATGGCAGAACACTAACATTCCTGTCTTGCAGGAAATCATGCACAGAAGGAGCAGTATGGCTGGTGGCATTGTCATGCTGGAGGGTCATGTCAGGATGAGCCTGCAGGAAGGGTACCACATGAGGGAGGAGGATGTCTTCTCTGTAACGCAAACCGTTGAGATTGACTGCAATGACAACAAGCTCAGTCTGATGATGCTGTGACACACCGCCCCAGACCATGACGGCCCCTCCACCTACAAATCGATCCCGCTCCAAAGTGCAGGCCTCGGTGTAACGCTCATTCCTTCAACGATAAACGCGAATCCGACGATAAACGTGAATCCGACCATCACCCCTAGAGACAGAACCGCAACTTGTTAGCGAAAAGCACTTTTTGCCAGTCCTGTCTGGTCCAATGACGGTGGGTTTGTGCCCAGAGGCGACGTTGTTGCCGGTGATGTCTGGTGAGGACCTGCCTTTCAACAGGCCTACAAGCCCTTAGTCCAGCCTCTCTCATTCAATTGCGGACAGTCTGAGCTAGAGGTCGACCGATTAATCGGAATGGCCGATTAATTAGGTCCGATTTCAAGTTTTCATAATCGGAAATCGTTATTTTTGGGCTCCGATTTGCCCAATTTTTTTTTTTTGCTACCTTTAATTAACTAGGCAAGTCAGTTAAGAACACATTCTTATTTTCAATGATGGCCTAGGAACGGTGAGTTAACTGCCTTGTTCAGGAGCAGAACGACAGATTTTCACCTTGTCAGACCGGGGTTTCCAATCTTGCAACATTACAGTTAACTAGTCCAACGCAATAACGACCTGCCTCTATCTCGTTCCACTCCACAAGGAGACTGCCTGTTACGCAAATGCAGTAAGCCAAGGTAAGTTGCTAGCTAGCATTAAACTTATCTTATAAAAAACAAAAACAATCAATCATAACCACAAGCATACAAGTATCTACGTTTCTGACTGAACGGTGGTAGGCAGAAGCAGGTGCGTAAACATTCATTCAAAAAGCACTTTCGTGCGTTTTGCCAGCTGCTCTTTGTTGTGCGTCAAGCATTGCACTGTTTATGACTTCAAGCCTATCAACTCCAGAGATGAGGCTGGTGTAACCGAAGAGAAATGGCTAGCTAGTTAGCGCGCGCTAATAGCGTTTCAAACGTCACTCGCTCTGAGCCTTCTAGTAGTTGTTCCCCTTGCTCTGCATGGGTAGCGCTGCTTCGATGGTGGCTGTTGTCGTTGTGTTGCTGGTTCGAGCCCAGGGAGGAGCGAGGAGAGGGACGGAAGCTATACTGTTACACTTGCAATACTAAAGTGCCTATAAGAACATCCAATAGTCAAAGGTTAATGAAATACAAATGGTATAGAGGGAAATAGTCCTATAATTCCTATAATAACTACAACCTAAAACTTCTTACCTGGGAATATTGAAGACTCATGTTAAAAGGAACCACCAGCTTTCATATGATCTCATGTTCTGAGCAAGGAACTGAAACGTTAGTTTTCTTACATAGCACATATTGCACTTTTACTTTCTTCTCCAACACTTTGTTTTAGCATAATTTAAACCAAATTGAACACGTTTCATTATTTATTGATTTTATTGATGTATTATATTAAGTTAAAATAAGTGTTCATTCAGTATTGTTGTAATTTTCATTATTACAAATAAAATTAAAATAATCGGCCGATTAATCGGTATCGGCTTTTTTTGGTCCTCCAATAATCGGTATCGGCGTTGAAAAATCATAATCGGTCGACCTCTAGTCTGAGCACCAATGGAGGGATTGTGCGTTCCTGGTGTAACTTGGGCAGTTGTTGTTGCCATCCTGTACCTGTAGGTGTGATGTTCGGATGTACCGATCCTGTGCGGGTGTTGTTACACGTGGTCTGCCACTGCGAGGACGATACGCTGTTTATTGCAATTTATTGCAACATTGAAATTTATTGCCCTGGCCACATCTGCAGTCCTCATGCCTCCTTGCAGCATGCCTAAGGCACGTTCACGCAGATGAGCAGGGACCCTGGGCATCTTTCTTTTGGTGTTTTTCAGAGTCAGTAGAAAGGCCTCTTTAGAGTCCTAAGTTTTCATAACTGTAACCTTATTAAAGCATCAGACTCCATAGTAATTCATCATTAGAAGCTACAGGCCTCCTTTAAGACTCCATGTTTCATCATTAGATGCTACAGTCCTCCTTTAATGCAGCTGGTGGTCACACCAGATACTGACTGTTACTTTTGATTTTGACCCCCCCACTTTGTTCAGGGACACATTATTCAATTTCAGTTAGTCACATGTCTGTGGAACTTGTTCAGTTTATGTCTGTTATTGAATCTTTTTATGTTCCAACAAATATTTACACATGTTAAGTTTGCTGAAAATTAAAGCAGTTGACAGTGAGAGGACGTTTCTTTTTTTTGCTGAGTTTAGATTGACGAGGGGGGGAAAACAATTGAATCAATTTTAGAATAATGCTGAAATGTAACAAAATTTGGAAAAGGTGATGGGGTCTGAATACTTAAAACCTCTCTGGGATATGTGGGACGCTAGCCTCCCACCTGGCCAAAAGACAGTAAAAATGCAGAGTGCCAAATTCAACTAAAATACTATAAATATCAAACTTTCATTAAATCACACATGCAATATAGCAAATTAAAGCTACACTTGTTGTGAATCCAGCCAACATGTCAGATTTCAAATACGCTTTTCGGCGAAACCAAACGATGCTATTATCTGAGGATAGCACCATAGTAAACAAAGAGAGAGAAGCATATTTCAACCCTGCAGGCGTGACACAAAACGCAGAAATAGAAATATAATTCATGCCTTGCCTTTGACGAGCTTCTTTTGTTGGCACTCCAATATGTCCCATAAACATCACAAATGGTCCTTTTTTTCGATTAATTCCGTCGATATATATCCAAAATGTCCATTTATTTGGCACGTTTGATCCATAAAAACACCGGTTCCAACTTGCGCAACGTGACTACAAAGTATCTCAAAAGTTACCTGTAAACTTTGCCAAAACATTTCAAACTACTTTTGTAATACAACTTTAGGTATTTTTTAACGTAAATAATCGATAAAATTGAAGACGGGCTGATCTGTGTTCAATACAGGAGGAAAACAAACTGTAGCTAGCTTTCTGGTCACGCGCCTCTATCTAACAGTACACTTCAAGTTACCCTCGTTCTGGATGGCCGTACTTCTTCATTACACAAAGGAAAAACCTCAACCAATTTCTAAAGACTGTTGACATCCATTGGAAGCGGTAGGAACTGCAAGAAGGTCCCGTAGAAATCTGGATTCCCAATGAAAACTAATTGAAAAGAGTGACCTCAAAAAAAAAATCTGAATGGTTTGTCCTCTGGCTTTCGCCTGCTAATTAAGTTATGTTATACTCACAGACATGATTCAAACAGTTTTAGAAACTTCAGAGTGTTTTCCATGCAAATCTACTAATAATATGCACATCTTATCTTCTGGGGATGAGTAGCTGGCAGTTGAATTTGGATATGCTTTTCATCCAAACTTGAAAATGCTGCCCCCTATCCTAGAGAAGTTTTTAACGAATGCACTGTGTGTGTGTATACTTAACCAAAATATAAACAACGATTTACAGTTTATATGAGTAAGTGATTGTAAATAAATAAACGAGGCCCTAATCTATGGACTTTACATAACTGGGCAGGGGCGCAGCCATTGGTGGGCCCTGGAGGGCATGCTCCCACCCATTGCGGAGCCAGGCCCAGCCAATCAGAATGAGTTTTTCCCCACAAAAGGGCTTCATTAGAAAGAGAAATACAACTCGGGTGGCTGGTCTCAGACGATGTGGAGGTCCTGGGCTGGCGTCGTTACATGTGTTCTGTGGTTGTGAGGCCAGTTGGATGTACTGCCAAATTCTCTAAAATGACGTTGGAGGCGGCTTCTGGTAGAGAATTTAACATTCAATTATCTGGTAACAGCTCCAGTGGATATTCCTGCAGTCAGCATGCCAATTGCACGCTCCCTCAAAACTTGAGACATCTGTGGCATTGTGTTGTGTGACAGAACTGCACATTTTAGAGGCCTTTATTCTCCCCAGCACAAGGTGCACCTGTGTAATGATCATGCTGTTTAATCAGCTTGATATGCCACACCTGTCAGGTGGATGGATTATCTTGGCAAATAATAAATGTTAACTAACAGGGATGTAAAAAATTCTGCAATCTTTTTTTTTCAGCTCATGAAACATCCAACACTTTACATGTTGCGTTTATATTTTTGTTTATTGTAGTTACTCTCAGTTTTAGGAACATCTTCCCAAATATTTCACTTTAAAAAAGCTTGTCCGGAGAAGACAAGGTGAGCGCTTCCATCAGTCCTGTGTCATTGCCAATGGTAAAGCATCCTGAGACCATTCATGTGTGGGGTTGCTTTTCAGCCAAGGGTGTGGGCTCACTCACAATGTTGCCTAAGAACACAGCCATGAATAAGGAATGCTACCAACACATCCTCCGAGAGCAACTTCTCCCAACCATCCAGGAACAGTTCGGTGACGAACAATTCCTTTTCCAGCATGAAGGAGCACCTTGCCGTAAGGCAAACGTGATAAGTGGCTCGGAGAACAAAACATCAATATTTTGGGTCAAGGGCCAGGAATCTCCCCAGACCTTAATCCCATTGAGAACTTGTGGTCAATCCTCAAGAGGCGGGTGGACAAACAAAAACCCACAAATTCTGACAAACTCCAAGCATTGATTATGCAAGAATGGGCTGCCATCACAGGATGTGGCCCAGAAGTTAATTGACACCAGGGTGGATTGCAGAGGTCTTGAAAAAGAAGGGTCAACACTGCAAATATTGACTCTTTGCATCAACTTCATGTCATTGCCAATAAAAGCCTTTGACACTTATGAAATGCTTGTAATTATACTTCAGTATTTCATAGTAACATCTGACAAAAATATCTGAAGACACTGAAGCAGCAAACTTTGTGGAAATTAATATTTGTGTCATTCTCAAAACTTTTGGCCACAACTGTAGCTCGCATTCTGTATCATACAGCTATGAAAGTTATATATTTAGAACCACCTGCTCGATTGGAATTAAGCGACGTCTGTGTCTTGAGTGTCCAAGAACGGTTTAGTTTTTTGTGTTCTGACTTGTAAAGCAGAATGAATAAAAAAGTAATGTAAACATTATCAGTAATTACCAGGAAAATCACACCAAGATTGTTAAAACTGGCCTTAGGTTATTGAGCGATCTGATTAGGATTTACCCTTGTAGCAAGGCCTATTTATCATGTGGAGGTTTCATTCAGGTCTCTTTTTTTAAAAACACACTATCTTTGGCAGGAGAAAGACCAGACTCAGAGGAACCAGAGCCAGGGACGTCCAAACCAACAAGAAGACACCAGTGTTCCCACTGTGGAAAGTGTTTTAACCAGTTAAGGGACCTGAAAGTTCACGAGATAATACACACAGGGGAGAAGCCTTACCACTGCTTCCAGTGTGGCAAGTGTTTTAACCAGTTAGGGAACCTGAAACAACATGAGAGAATACATACAGTTGAAAAGCCTTACCAGTGTTCCCACTGTGGAAAGTGTTTTAACCAGTTAAGGGACCTGTACCGACATGAGAGAATACACACAGGGGAGAAATCTTACCACTGCTCGCAGTGTGGAAAGAGTTTTAACGGGTCAGGGTATCTGAAAAAGCATGAGCGAATACACACAGGGGAGAAGCCTTACCACTGCCCCCAGTGTGGAAAGTGTTTCAACCAGCCGGGGGAGCTGAAATGTCACGAGAGAATACATAGAGGGGAGAAGCGTTACCACTGCTCCCAGTGTGGAAAGTGTTTTAACAAGTTAGGGAACCTGAAACAACACGAGAGAATACACACAGGTGAGAAGCCTTACCACTGCTCCCAGTGTGGAAAGTTTTTCAGCCAGTCAGGGAAGCTGAAATGTCATGAGAGAATACACACAGGGGAGAAGCCGTACCACTGCTCCCAGTGCGGTAAGAGTTTTAACGATTTAGGGAACATGAAAAAACATGAGAATACACACAAGCCGTACCACTGCTCCCAGTGTGGAAAGTGTTATAACCTTTTAGAGAACCTGAAACAACACGAGAGAATGCACACAGGGGAGAACCCTTACCATTGCTCCCAGTGTGGAATGAGTTTCAACCAGCCGGGGGAGCTGAAATGGCATGAGAGAATACACACAGGGGAGAAGCCTTACCATTGCGGAAAGTGTTTCAACCAGCTGGGGGAGCTGAAATGGCATTAGAGAATACACACAGGGGACTTGCTGTCTTATATTGTTGACTGATAATGATTACCTGTTTTTACCATATGAACTTGAATTGTACAAAGTATACTAAAAAATATATTTGTATGTTTTTATTAGAAAAAATGACTAGAATATGGAGTTTGAATATAGAGTAGGTCAGAATCCTTCTGTTTTAAATGGTCCTTTTTTAAACCCTGACACTGTGTGTGTGTTTATCTGTGTGTCATTCCTCCAGCACTGCAGATAATCAAGTGTTATTTGGATGTGATGCATTTGTTCCGTTGTTTACATTTGCAATGTTGGCCCACTGATGATTTAATGAAATGAAAATGTTCACAGACTCTGTAATGCAAAATGTTAATTGTATGTGTCCACATATCTGAGTATGTGACTTGTGGTGGATGAATCAGAATTAGTTGGGTAACATAGATAATTAAGATGTCTTATCTGCATAATATGCTGATGTGATATACTTGTTATTAGAATGTATCCCTTTGGACTCTGGTGATGGCAGTTGCACTTCTTCCCTAAGCTGGGGCTCAGTCACCTGGGGCCCAGAGAGGGAAGAGGTCAGGCTTGTCTTTCACATGTCCCTGGTGCTATGCAGAATATCAGGAAGGGAAGAGGACAGGAGGGAACATTGTCTTCATATGTGAATGTATCTGTTAAACTATGTAAAGGGATGGTGTGATTAATGGGGAACCAATTACTGGTTTCCACAATGTCTGTGCGCAAGTCACTCCCTCCTTTGGCATTGGGGGAGGTGTATGGCAGTGTCTGGAACCATTGTATGTCCTCTCTGATGTTGCACTTATCCTGGGATAGTGTATGACCTAGAGGCTCACTCCCCTCAGTGAGCTTGTCCAGGAGTGGGGTCAAGAAGGGGTTTTACTTGAGATGGGAGTATCTAGAGTTGACAATTGAGTTATGCCATTGGATGGGTTGGTGTTTTTGTGCAATGAAGTACCAGGAAAGAGATTAGAACCTCGTCTTAGGGACCAAACTGAATGATAAATTATAGCGAATGCTATCTGGCTACGGGATACTCCTTTCTCATTATAAAGTCTCACTTTGTGAACTGTTCCTAATATCTGTGGTTTGTTATGTCGACTAGGGGGGTAGATCTTTGCTATAAAAGATCTCAGTAGCCATTGTTTTGACACTCAACGGTTTATTAGAAATAGTGAATTGTTGAAAGTCATTGCAAAGATGTAGTTTAAGTATAACTCTGATTGGTGTGTGAAGTTTGTCTCTCCTCATTTGGTAATACAGAAATTAACCACCACAGACGAACCTTGTGAAACTGACCTATTATAATCTCCTGTTCCTGGGAGTATCATCCTGCGTTGCAAACCAGCTGCCCCTGCGTCTTTGTATGAATAAAGTCCCTCCCAGGAACAGGAAACTATAAAGATATGTGCTCATCACCTAATGCTTCAGGAATTCAAACTGTCTACACTGCGCTGTGTAACTGTTATTCTCTCTCAGCTCAGAAATAAAGAATCTTGGTTTGACTTGGACTCCAGCAGATCCTTATTTTATAATATCCACCACAACTCTCCCACGGATTGCTGTTTCATCATTGTCTCAAAGAAGAGTTCCTCGTTCCACTTTCCTGGGTGCAAGCTTCCACTGGTTGAATAAACGTTTCCACGTCATTTCAACAAAACACCTTTTGTTTCATGGACTTGCAACCTAAATCCAATGACAGGTGACATTTTATGTTGATTTCATGTTGAATTGACTTTAGTAGACGACTCAAAGAAATGTAAATAGAAACTAGATGTTGAACTGACGTTTGTGCCTAGTGGGCTGGTTTGAATAAGCGGCAGGTGTTGGATCAATATCCACCTTAGTAGCTAAGTTTCCATGTAAGTTTCCATGTAATTTGCAACAGATGTTCATGTGAATATTCTAAAATCTGCATTACACAATATATGCATTTTTCCACATGAAATGTTTCTATCAGACAGACTTATTGCTGATCAAAGGCTTTACGAGACCAAAAAATACTTTTGCTGTTGAATTCCCATGTGCCGAATGGAAAAATACAAGTTAAAACCTCTTTGGGATATGGGGGCGCTGTTTTCACTTTGTAAAAAATCGTTCCCAAATTAAACTGCCTCGTACTCAATTCTTGCTCGTACAATATGCATATTATTATTACTATTGGATATAAAACACTCTCAGGTTTCTAAAACCGTTTGAATTATATCTGTGAGTAAAACAGAACTCATTTTGCAGCAAACCTCCTGTCAGAAAGTGAAAAATCTGAAATCGAGGCTGTGTTCCAGGGCCTCCCTATTCATTTGCTTGAAATCTATGGATAAACATGCACTTCATACGCCTTCCACTAGATGTCAATAGGCAGTGAGAGGTGAAATGGAGTGTATAGCTTGATCTGAGGTCAAAAGAGAGCTCTTGGAATGACATGACCCCAATTTCCTTTGTTCAGGAAGGCGCGGGAAGGAACTCTGGATTGCCTTCTGAAAAGCTTTCGTTATAGATGGCTATTATCTCCGGCTTTGATTTTATTTGATAAATGTGATAATATCATCTTAAAGTATGTTTTTTCAATATAGTTTTATCAGATTATTGAAAGTTTATCGGGAGTTTTGGCGTGTTCCGTTCTCTGCGTTTGGTGACGATGGACAGCTTCGCGCCACTTGGCTAGCTTTGGTTGCTAATTCGACAGACGAAGAGAACGTTCTAAATCCAAACAACGATTATTCTGGACAAAGGACCCCTTGTACAAGATTCTGATGGAAGCTCAGCAAAAGTAGGACCCATTTATGATGTTATTTCGTATTTCTGTCAAATGTTTAGTATTATTTTTTGCCCTGATTTTGGCCGCTGTCTTGCTATAACGTAAGCTGTATGTCGTACCAAAGTTATTTTTAGAATTCTAACACGGCGATTGCATTAAGAACTAGTGTAACTCATTTGCTGTACAACATGTATTTTTTAGTAAAGTTTATGATGAGTTATTTGGTCAGAATAGGTGAGTGTCAGAAATATATCCGGAGATTCTGGAAAAAAGTTGCTACGTTTTCACAATGTATAACCACGGATTTCAGCTCTAAATATGCACATTTTCGAACAAAACATAAGTGTATTGTATAACCTGATGTTATAGGACTGTCATCTGATGAAGCTTGTCAAGGTTAGTGAAAAATTATATATCTTTTGCTGGTTTTTTGCGATCGCTAACTTTTGCTGCTGATAAATGGGTTGTGTTTTTGGCTATTGTGGTAAGCTAATATAATGCTATATTGTGTTTTCGCTGTAAAACACTTAAAAAATCTGAAATTTTGGCTGGATTCACAAGATGTTTGTCTTTCATTTGCTGTACACCATGTATTTTTCATAAATGTTTTATGATGAGTATTTAGGTATTTCACGTTGGTCTCTGTAATTGTTCTAGCTGCTTCGGTGCTATTTGTGATTGTAGCTGCAATGTGAAACTATGATTTATACCTGAAATATGCACATTTTTCGAACAAAACATAGATTTATTGTATAACTTGTTATAAGACTGTCATCTGATGAAGTTGTTTCTTGGTTAGTTTGGTTGGTTCTTGGTTAGTTTGGTTGGTTTTGTGCAAGCTACCTGTGCTGTGAAAGAAATGTCTGTGCTTTTTTGTATTTGGTGGTGAGCTAACATAAATATACGTGGTGTTTTCGCTGTAAAACATTTAAAAAATCTGACATGTTGGCTGGATTCACAAGATGTTTATCTTTCATTTGCTGTATTGGACTTGTTAATGTGTGAAAGCTAAATATTTCGTTTTTTTTATTATTTTATTTCGCGCGCTGCCTTTTCAGTGGAATGTGGGCGGGGTTCTATCTGATGTCATAATACACCCCTCTGATAATCAAGTGATATTTGGAATGTCTGAGTAGTTCTATCTGATGTCATAATACACCCCTCTGATAATCAAGTGATATTTGGAATGTCTGAGTTGTTCTATCTGATGTCATAATACACCCCTCTGATAGTGATACATTTGCTCCATTGTTTCCATGTCAGTTGGTTTCCCACTCTGATGATTTATATCTGACAGAGGGGCTTTAAAGGAATAGTATGGTGACATCTTAGCGGGGCTTTAAATAAATAGGATTATTCATTAATTTAATACTCCTATAGCAACAATACACTGCAGCTTTGACATCAAGAAGAGATTGGGCTGATGGGTGTTGGTGCTACTATACAGGTAAGGCTGTCCAATATGAATGTGAATGTTCAATACACACAATAGGTTGATCAGTAGCCAGTTAGTTAGCTGCTACGTTTTTAGCAATACAACTCGCTATCAACAAAGTCAAAATGCCCTCCAGGCCTGGTGGTGGCAGCAGTGTACTACATCAACTGTTTACCAGAGCTTCCTGAGGGGAAACAATTAGGCTGTATATAGCTTGATTTT